>NC_027749.1:39802767-39803827 GCF_000695525.1 Brassica oleracea var. oleracea
TAATGTATACCATTGAGGATTCTTTGTATAGATTAGCATAAACCATGAAATAACAAATTTCAAAACTAATTGAAAGTATTCCCTATACCGTTCATTAAAACGTATAAGTGTTTCTCTTATGTTGTGGGATTTCGTTCATACAATCGGAAAAGTGTTAATTAAGGGGTAAGGAACAAATTTTAGACTTCATAATTAACGTAAGACACTTAATAAGGGTTATATAGGTGTTATTCAAACCGCAAAACGTTGTTTTCGGTTTAAAACCCCTATTTCCTCGGAATTTCCTCGGAATATTCCGAGGGAATTCCGAGGAAACCCTTTTCTTCCTCGTAATTCCGTCGGAATATTCCGAGGAAATTCCGAGGAACTAGTGTTTGGGGTTTCAATCTTGTACGTTTTTTATAAACGGATCGATCGATGCTTTTTTGTTAAAAAACGCATCGATCGATCACCAGATGGACGAAAGCCGTAAGAATGTGATCGATCGATTAGATTATAACATCGATCGATCGAACAAAATCTCAAAACGTTCCTCGGAATATTCTCAGAAAATCTTGTACGTTTTTTTTTAAAATGGATCGATCGATGCGTTTGTGTTGAAAAACAGATCGATCGATCACCAGATGGACGAAAGCCGTAAGAATGTGATCGATCAATTAAATTATACCGTCGATCGATCGATCAAAATCTCAAACGTTCCTCGGAATATCCTCAGAAAATCTTGTACGTTTTTTTATAAACGGATTGATCGATGCGTTTGTGTTGAAAAACAGGTCGATCGATCACCAGATGGACGAAAGCCGTAAAAATGTGATCGATCGATTAGATTACACCATCGATCGATCGAACAAAATCTCAAACGTTCCTCGGAATATCCTCGGAAAATCTCTTACGTTTTTTATAAACCAATCGATCGATGCGTTTTTCAAAAACGCGTTTTTCAAAAACGCATCGATCGATGCGTGTGTGAACAGAATTATAAGGCAAAACCCGAACTTTTTGGATCTAAACCTCAGAACTCTCATCCCCTCCGATTTCCCCTATAATTCGACCCCCCCCC
>NC_027749.1:39805467-39830485 GCF_000695525.1 Brassica oleracea var. oleracea
GACATCTTAACTTACCTGTTTTTGCTTCCGGTTGTCGGTGAACTAACCCCATGAATTCGGTTATACCTCGTTGGTATTCTTCCGTAAGCAATCTCGTGTTCGGATCCAAATGAGGTCGATCGATCCAAGAACGAAAATAATTTGAAGAAGACATATTTTTTATGAATCAAATTCGTGTGTAAATAGAGTAAGAGGGAGGATGAAGATATGGAGTGAATGAAGAGGAAGAGGAGTGCTTGTATTTATAGGTTAAATCCTGCCGACAGACCGAGGAAATTCCGACGGAATTCCGACGCCAACGGCTAGTTCGTCGGAATTTCCCGGAATTTTGTAAAATCCCCAAACGGCTCTCCAACGGCTATAATATTTCCTCGGAATTCATCGGTTTTTTCCGAGGAAATATATTTCCTCGGAATTTCCTCGGAATATTCCGACGGATTGATATTTCCTCGGAATTCCGTCGGTATATTCCGAGGAAACCAAATTTTGTGTTTCCTCAGAATTTCCTCGGAAATTCCTCGGGATATTCCGAGGATTTCATTTTCCGTCGGAATGTCCGTCAGAATATCGCTGTTTTCTTGTAGTGATGCTCCGGAATAAATATACAGGGGATAATTATATTTAACATGTGTCACTTGACACCCCTCGCACCAACTCGTGGATCGGCCTCTGGTCTTTGTTTGGGAATAAATGATTTACATAAAGTCACATAAGAAGCATGCGTCTAATCTGTAAGCGTAAAAATAAATAAATTTTTAGATATACCATATACATATATATTTGATATATGCCCGTAATTAAAATTTCAACAAAGTACTTCCGTCTCGGTAGGCCTGAGACTTTTATCCGAGATCCAGATTCGATCCGAGATTCGATCCGGATCCGATCTGAAAATCCGGATATCCAGAGAGGCCGAATCCGGATCCGGATAGTAAAATGTTGGATCCGTCAAAGCCGGATCCGGATCCGGATACCTTAATTTTTTAGTCCGGATATCCGGATCCGTAATTTTTATTAATAACTATTTCAAAATAGTAATATCTATATATAAAAATTAATTTATTTAATATATTTTTATTTTTACAATAGTATATATAAATTTTATGTAAATTTTGTAATATTATACATAGAAATAATTAAAAAAAATTATATATTTTTTTTATTTTTAAATTATTTTAAATATTTTTTATATATTAATATTATTTTTTATTTATTTTAAGGATCCAAATCCGGATCCGGATATCCGCCGGATATTACAATTTTTAGAAGGATATCCGACACCCAGATATCCGACACCCGGATATCCGAGGACCCCAGATCCGGATAAGGATAGTAAAATTATGGATCCGCCGGATAAGGATCCGGATACCTTAAAATTGCCCGGATATCCGATCCGTCTCAGGCCTACGTCTGGGAACGAAGAAAAAGATGTAAAACTATTAGAACACAAGATCTTAATATCTTTATATATAAAAAAGACCTTGAATCACTCCCATTGTGTCACGTCAGCGTTTTGTGGGCTCCACTTTTAATAAGTGTGAAAAAATGTTAAGTCTATGGTTTGAACCCGGGTTATTGAGATATAAACACCAACATTTATACTACTAAGCTAAATGATACTTTGTACATGGATGGTCGAACCTAATATATATTTATGAAGGTCGGAAGCTCTTGCTTCTTGGCTTCCTCTGAGGGTCGGGCCTACAAATACGTTATGGGTTTCATTTTTAAATGAGATTCATCACGTTATATGAAAAAAAACTTAAGTTTGCAACAATTATAGTTTTCTCATATTGTAAACTGTTGTCGTTTAACATGAATTTGAGTTCTTTTCATCAATGTCTCAAACAAGTCTGAGTTACAGAGTTGCGTCATGTGTCTGTTCGTAATCTATTTTTTCACCGGTGAACTCTTCATGTCCACATCTTAAATCGCTTGATCATAAATGTTCCTGATTTGTAGCCCATATATAAATCCTATATATATGATTCTCATCTTTGATGAACCCAATCTGCATCTCCAACAAACTCATTGATTCCTCTTAAATTTAACCAACTTCTAGAAAATGTTTCTCTCTACCTTTCCAATTCGTCAAACCGGCGTCTCGGCGTCCGTCACTCAACCTTCGAATCTCTCCGTCTTGGTCATAGTTGTCAGAGCATAGCCTCTGGCTTCCTCACTTCTGGGATTCCCTGAACTTCAAGAAAGACAGGGAGTTTGTGGGAATCACGGTTCTCTTCCTTGATGAAAAGGTAAGTTAATCTTCGATCTATAACACTTATTTAACATAATTGTTTTAATTTATTTCCTGATTCTTTGTTGAATAATATTATTTACAGATTCCGTGATTCATGGGTTTACTCCCGTCGGACGTGCTAATCATTACATGTCATCTTTGAAAGCTGGTTCCATTGTGAAAGTTGATCGTTTTGAGGTTTCTAGGTGCTCAAGCATGTACAAGATAACTGATCATCCATTCCTCATTCGTTTCATCTCACTAAACATTATTGATGAAGTCATCATTTATTGATGATGTCATCACGGGTGCTCCTCGGATCAATCTCCAGTCAAGATTAGTCTGTTCGACCATCTCCAAGTGATTGCGAACACAAACCTAGAACTCCTAGGTATATTATCATATTGCATCTGGGTTTATATTATGTTTTGATATCATAACTGATATTTAAACTCACAGATGTGGTTGGGCAAATCCGTTCTGTCCAAGACTCTGGCCTCACCAAAGAAACAACCCGAGTCGTTATCCGTCTCCTCATTGATCCGTAAGAAACAATCAACACATAATTCCCTTTATATTACTGTCTATATTGTGCTAACATCAATAATCAAAAATATTTCATACCCAAGATTTTTGGTCGTCTATTTATCTCTCTTACTTATCAATCTAATTTTACACAAATCGTTATTTTACTGTTTAAAAGAAACCACAATAACCCAAACAATCAAAACATAAAAAACTAGAATCCCAAAAAAGACGATTCATTAATGATCACCTCTCTTTTTGTCTAATCTTACAAATAAACTTTAAAACAAATATACCAAACCAATCAACTCAACTAAAACTCAACGACACATACATTGAGCCAGCTAAACAAATATAAACTACAAGGCCAAATATTTAACAATTTACAAACTTACTTTCACAGATGCTTACGAAGAAGACGAAGACGACAACCAAGATCAGTGAAATTACCTAAACAAAAAAGCAGAGTAAGTTACAAACTCTGATAAATACAACTAACAATGATTTTTGTTTACATATTATCCATCAAATAAAAGAGAAATAAACACAACCACACAAGGAGATACAAGAGACAATCCCAACAGACACAAAGGTGGCAACAACATCTCCACCTGCTCACTCCTCTTGTCTTATAAAAATATCTTATATGCTCAATGACAACATGCCAACGCTATTGTCTTCTTATGAGAAATACATATATTCGTTTAAAACTCATTAAGACCCAAATACTAATTGTAACTCATTTTATAGTTATTTCTACAAGTCTTCATATATTTGTTTTGAAGGTCTGGTAAAAACAACAAGTTTAAAAGTAAAAAAACATATAACCAACATAATAAGAATAAAAAAAATTATTACTTAATACACACAACTTAAACAACTAAACTGGAGAAAAAATATTCAGAAACAAAAGGTACTCTCAACAACCTTAATATAATTTATGTAATCTCAACATTACAAGTAACAAATTAAAAAGACAAACAAACAATAAGTCTCAGTGACACAGCAAGCAACAACACGAACTATATCAATCACATTACTAACACAGTTTAGTCTTTCATGAGTGGAGAACAGTGCATACACAGTATATCATCACAACTATAACTCTATAACAATAAAAAAAAAACTTAAAAAACAATGATCAACCCAAAACGCAAAATTCACAGTTACAATAACTCTAACAAATATTGAGATAAAACAAGAAATATGTCTACAACCCGGCGTTTGTGCAGAGGCAATGCCCCTAGTATATATAACTGAAGGTAAAGTTTTTAGTACACGGTTTAAATATAATCCAATTCGTAATATTTAAGTCAATCCTATCAATATCCAAAGTTGTTAATATGTGATCAAGTAAGACAAACATAAAAGTAGATACAAAATATTTTTATTACAATTAAGACTTATAGAAAGTAAGGTGAGAGTTCCTTCTCCAACACATAAAAATCCACTCACAACCAAAACAAATGGCTACATATCACTTTCGCTGACGGCAAGATCTTGCACTTGAAGTAAAAGAAATACTCAATTCCTCATCATTCTAGTTCGTTAGTTAAGTAAATGAAATATATATATATATTTAAGAAATTATATATTCTTTAGTCCTTTTCGTTTTTTCCTGGTTTGATTCCATTGGAAGTAATTCTGATTAAGTTTGTTCATTTGGTTCCAAAAATCAGATACAAAAATGAATAAATTTTATAATAATATCATTTAACTATTTAAAACTGTAATCTTGATACATTGGAAACTTATGAAGATTATGTCTCTACTGTTAGAGTTTGTTTGGTTTACTTTGTTTACTTTATTTGAGGATATATAAAACCATTTTATCTACAAAGCTCCTTGGTACGTTTTGCTTAAAATTTCTTCCTTTACCAATAAGCAAATAATAATTAACAATAATCAGAGTCGTCCTCTTCACCAATAAACAACTATAATCTTCACAAAAGGCTTCTTAAGAACCACCACTTCTCCTCTCTTCTGAACATAAAAACCAAACACGCACCTAATTCACAAACAGAGAAATAAAAGAAATTGAAGCTAGAAGAAAAGAAAATGAGCACAGCGAGATTCATCAAGTGTGTGACGGTCGGAGATGGAGCTGTGGGGAAGACTTGTATGCTGATTTCATATACCAGCAATACTTTTCCTACGGTAAATAAGTTATTGTTAATTTTTAACAATTTGTTGTTCCCATGAATACTTTCAAACTGATGTTATAATTTTTATGTTAGTCTCTTGAAGATTTTTACTGGCTTTTACGAATTCCATTTTATGCTAAATACTGCTGGTACATATTCATGAAGAGTATTCTCATACCAATGTCTTTGTTTTTATGTTGACGTACCAAAGAAAACAATCTTGATGTGTAATTATATTTTTTTACAGAATTAAGTAGGTAGAAGACTAGAAGGGAATGTAAATATTTCTTTATAATATTATTGGACACAAATCCGAAACCAAAGCTAAATTATTGTATTTTTCTATCCATTTCCTTAAAATTAGCATCGTTCTTATGTACTTATATGTTTGGGATATAAATTATTTTATATATAATTTATCACAGGATTACGTTCCGACAGTTTTTGACAATTTCAGTGCGAATGTGGTGGTCGATGGAAGTACTGTCAACCTCGGCCTGTGGGATACTGCTGGTAAATAGTTATTTTGTATTAAAATTGACAAATATGAATATTATTTTTGCTCAAAAAAATGAATATTAGTTTTGGTAATTAGTATCAATGTGGAATTATATCAGGGCAGGAAGATTATAACAGGCTTCGGCCTTTGAGTTACAGAGGAGCAGATGTGTTTTTATTGGCATTTTCCCTAATTAGCAAGGCCAGTTACGAGAACATTTACAAAAAGGTAGCTTTTAAAATCTGCATATGATTTTTTAAAATGATAATAGAACAGTTTTATTCGTTGTCGATATTAATTATATTAATTTATTGATTAATAGTGGCTTCCGGAGCTGAAACATTATGCGCCTAGCATCCCCATTGTACTCGTCGGAACCAAGTTAGGTAATAAAACGTTTCTCTTTTACGGTATTTCCAACTCCATTTTATTTTTCATTTTAAAGCAAATTTTAGAGTAAAAATGTTTCAACAGTACTATATTCTTCATTATAAAATAGAGCGAAAATAAGTTTATTCTATATATATAAAGTAAGTTGTTTATTTTTGGTTTATTATTCTATTTTTCACTCTAAAATAGAGTACCATTGTAGAATACCATTAAAGTATAACTCAAATTTATTATAGAATATAACTCAATTTTATTATAAAATAAAAAACAGAGTAAATCATCGGAAATTGTCTTTTGGTTTCTAAGAGTATTTATTAACATTTGCTTAAATAAATCCGTCGATCATAAAACGAAACATTTCATAACCATGCAATGGTTTTAATATTTGCTTTAATTGTGAAATTAATTTCTTACAAAATGAAAATGATTTCTATTTATATCCTTTTTTGTCAACTTCTATTTATATCCTTTTCAATTCTAATAAAAAATAAATTCTAATGAAAAAATTATGTTAAATATTCATCATCTGATCTGCTCTATAGGCTTGTACGGTTGTACCTATGTATCCTTGGTTTTTAATTTACTCATTCCAATATATTCTGCATATTATTTTTCATTTCTACAGTTTCATGTTTATGTAGCTTATAAACATATACTGCAACCAGATTGCAGGAAAATAATAAGGCCGTAACTGATAGCCCGCTGGGGTTATTAATGTGGCTTATAAGCAATAGCCCAGTTACGCTTTATCTATATATATAAAGTTAGCTTTTTCTCTTCTTCACACAAGTGGTAGAAAGTTTTTCGACACGTGTCATCATTTTTTTTTACATTTTAGGTTTTTTTTCTTTTAGATTATTGTAATTTGGCCAAGTACTTTCTAATTGTGCACCATCAAATCATTTTCGTACTAACTATTATCGTGTGAAGTTTGATAATCTATTTTATTGTTTACTAAAATTCAAGATGAATAAAGAAATAAAAAAAAAAATTTTACATATTTAATTTATTCACAACTAAAAATAAAATAAATTTTTGTTATTTTATTATTTTTACCATTTTCTATTATTTAATTTACAAATTATATATTTATTTAACTATTAAAAATATAAAATGACGAAACTAATAAGAAGAAATTAGAGTGAAATACATAATCTAAACATAAACTTTCCACAGCCACATAGAAAAAAGCAAAATACCATAGTAACACTAACTCAATAAAGGTTTGGAGCTGAAAAGAGATCACCAAAGAAGACAAACCTATCCCATCTTACCATAGAATGTCTTGGCTAGAACAAGCATATGTCAGAAAAAAGGTAAAAAGATAAAATATGAGACAACGCAATCTCCGGAACACAAAGGATCGCGATCGAGCACCTGTGCAAAAAACCAAAAAAAGCCAGGTAGAGAAAAAATAATCATCGGAAGAACAAAGTCACCACGAAAAAAAAACACATGTCTAAAGCATCGGAAGCACAACCACTAGCTAAGAGATAAGAAGCACCTCAGAAACTAAACAAGCACATACAAAGCGCCCATGCCAGCGAAGAACCATGAAACTTTGAATAGAAGAAACCAAAGCTCCAAAAAACTAACTCCACACACCTACACCAAAGGATGCATGAGAAGAAGATAAACAACCTGAGTGGGGAGAATGAAAGCCAATCACCGAGAAACCAAAGTTTAAGCTTGAGACCATAAACAACCTTCCAAGCGCACAAAGGGAGAGCCACCAGAGACATGATCAGCGATGAAAGGTGCAACGACATGAGAGAACAAAGAGATAAAAAGAGACAAAATAAAATCAACAAACCGTGGAGCCATCCTTGAGCTATGAAAAACCGCAACGAAACCAGTTCAGCAAAAATCAGATCTTGAAAACCAAGACGAGTAGAGACTATCGACAACAAACCAACGACGAGGAAGACAACATCAATGGCAACTAAACTCTGACCCAACCCAACTAAACTTTTAACCTTAGCCAAAATCTAAAGAAAAAGATGACCAATATTGATAGAAATAACCTAGAAACAAGTGCACAATATGGAACTAATATGCCTGATATATAACAAATACCATATAATCTCACAGAAAAAATGTGAGGAAAAACAAGAGCAGATGGGTGAGTCTTTTCCCAGTGATGGTGAGAAGGACTGCACACCGGAGAGGTAAACGAAATACATAGATGGCGACGGCTCAAGGTCAAAATATGGGAGAGAGTGCAAAAAACATCTAAAAAGTGTAATGTGAAAAAATGTGAAAAATTAAAATACAATTTTGACGCCGTTAATCTTAGAATCAACAAATGTCTAAACGCAAAGTTATTGAAATTCAATATGTTTTACATCAGAAACTCACTTCACTACTAACAAATAGTATTATACATACAACAACATATTATTAAAAACACAAACACATAATATATTAACTTATTAACTACTACTACATAACATAATAAAAAACCAAATAATGCTTTTCACAAATAAATATTAACCACATAATCACATCATCCAAAAATCATATTTAAGAACAAAAAAACAATATTCCGCGCGAAGCGCGGACAACCCCCTTAGTACTCTATAAATTTCCTTTAGTTTATCTAATCTTTAATCAGTAAAGTATATTTTGTTGGTGGAATAAATGTAAAAATACAGATTTGAGGGATGACAAACAGTTCTTGAAAGATCATCCAGGAGCAGCTTCAATAACAACTGCCCAGGTATCCTTATAAAGATAAATATATTTGTCTATATGTTACAAAGTCATAACTGAGAGTGTAATATTATCAATGAATTCGAGTAACAGGGAGAGGAATTAAGAAAGATGATTGGAGCCATCAAGTACTTAGAATGCAGCTCCAAAACCCAGCAGGTATATAATTTTATATGAGTATATTTAAATATTTTACATTAGGTTGAAATAAATAAGAGTAAATTAAGTAAGCTCAAAAGTTTTTTTCCTTTGTCAAAATGTAATAGAATGTGAAGGCAGTGTTTGATACAGCGATCCGGGTAGCGTTGAGGCCTCCAAAGGCAAAGAAGAAGATAAAGCCATTGAGGACCAAAAGATCAAGAACATGCTTTTTCTTCTAATATTCACCATTTAAATAAAACTTATATATATACACATGTATTTCACTTGTTTTTTGTTATATTTGTAGTGACAAAAAGGGATTCATTAGCCATACACAGTTGTATGTCATATGTTATCTCTCTCTTCTCTCTTGCGTAGCATTCTATAAATTTCTATTATAGGATTTGCTTTTCCAATTTCTATCGGATTTAATCTCTTTTCGTCCATTTGTGATATCTGTCGTCTTTGTGGCACGGAATTAGTTTCTTTTTTTGTCAAGCTGGCCTAAGAATCTCTGTTATGTAGACTAGCTATGGTCATGGAGTTATGATGATAATCAAGATGATTTGTGGTGAATTCAAGGTGAAGGATTAGAGAAACCAGCCTCTGTTATGGAAGCTTCAGATGCTTAATGGAAAGTCTAAGCTGGTGAAAGTCTAAGCTGGTGAACCGCAAGATACGTATTAGCTTCAACAAAGAGAAGCCACCATGAAAAGGCCATGGAACCTAGCTTAACCAAGGCTGAGGAGGATACGATCAATATTTCAACCATAAACTCCAATGATCAAAGTAGAAACTAGGAGCTCATACGTAAATCACACCAAGAGAACGATGACGGCTTTTTAGGGCAGAGCCGCCGGGAATTTGAGTTGGAAACGATTTAAGTTCGTCTAAAAAATGTGCCTGAAGTCGGTATATATATATTATATGTACTAGATTTTTTAACCGCGCTACGCGCGGATAAGATATTATATGTATTTCTCAATTCTAAAAAAAATAAAGTATAATATTGTAATACTTTATTTAAAGAATAACTACATAACATAAATATATTTTTAAAATTTTCTTTGTGGAAATCATTATGTTGTTTGATTGTTGTACTTGATTCACATATTTGCATAGATATTTGTGATAGATAAATAACTATATTTTTACTATCAGTAAATAATATATACTTATTATATAATATAAGAAAAATAAAATTATTTACTTTTTAAACAAACTTGTCTCATGTTGGGGACTCGGTTATAGACATATCATATTCGAAAAAGTCATTTTTACAGTTATCAATAATCTTAATAGTCAAGAAACAAATCTGAATATCAAAACAATATCTCATACGATCTCTTTGTGGAATAACTGCTCTGAAGAAATTGAATTTAGACATCAAAACAATTTGGAAATGGATGTGCAGATGTGTTATCTAAGTCAGCTTTATAAAGTACTATTCATAGTTCATATATCATTTATGTCCATCCTATTTTTTTGTCCATCATTTCTAAAACATCTTGAAATAACTGATGCTAATTAATAATAAACATTTGGCTGGCAAAAAAAAAAATCAAATTTGTCTAATTATCGCTTAAATATTTTATTAATATTGTCTAAGAAGCTTTTAAGTGATATCATAGTTTAATTTTTATTACTTTTTTTTGTTAATTTTTAGAGTTTTTTGTATTTAAGATTTTTTTTCCATATTAAGCTTCTATTTCTTTCACAGAATTGATATATATATGTCATAAAAATTACCATCAAATCAGTGTTACTTATTTATTATTTTGTTTTTAATGAAAATACACTTTTTAAATAATTTAATTTAAAACAAAATTATATATTAATTTGCTTTATTCTAACAATTTGATTGATTTAATTAATTTGCTTTGGTAGATAACTTAAAAAGTTTTCATATGAATCGAGGAAAGCAAGCGTATGTTGTTATATTATATTTATTTGTGTATATAGAATCTATATATAATGCTAGTGTAATAAAGAAAGAACATTATTTTTTTGTAACTTCAAAAAGATACATTATTACAATTTGAAATTAATCAAAATTGAATAAAATGGTAATTAAATAATTGTAGATCTAATTGTTTTTTTATCTTGTTTAGTTGGATTCTCATGAAAATAAATCGATAGGTTAAACAAATGTTTCAAAAATTTTTGTGTTATTGTTTTGTCTATAAATTACAAAATTTATTGAATTGATATATTTAATTATTGCATCCTTAAATAATATTTTATTAAGACATTAGAGAACTATATTTTGAGTTATTTTGTCAAAATTGTACAAAAATCTATGCTTTTTCATATTTGTCACGAAAATTTATATGTTAAACTTACTTTTACAAAATTCTTAACTTTGTCACGAAAGAAAAAATCTATGCTTTTTCATGTTTGTCAATGTTTTCACACTTTCAAAGAATATATTAGCTTATTCACTTACTTATTTTTTTTTACAAAACAAAGTATCGGAGTCTTTAAAGTTGAATTTATATTATTGTAACTGTACATAAGAGTTTGTGATTACATACTTAGTGATTCTTGTATATGTGTCCAAGAAAGTTTTAATGGCTTAGTGCTAACTGCCCTATATGTATGTCATACTAACCCAGATTCGATCCTTTCTGTCGCATTGTTTTTTCATAATATATAATTTAATTTAAAACAAAATTATATATTAATTTGCTGTATTCTAACAATTTGATTATTTTAATTAATTTGCTTTGGTGGATAACTTAAAAATTTTTCATATGAATCGGGGAAAGCAACCGTATGTTGTTATATTATATTTATATGTGTATATAGAATCTATATATAATGCTAGTGTAATAAAGGAAGAACATTATTTTTTTGTAACTTAAAAAAGATACATTATTACAATTTGAAATTAATCAAAATTGAATAAAATGGTAATTAAATATTTGTAAATCTAATTGTTTTTTTTATTTTGTTTAGTTGGATTCTCATGAAAATAAATCGATAGGTTAAACAAATGTTTCAAAATTTGTTGTGTTATTGTTTTGTCTATAAATTACAAAATTTATTGAATTGATATATTTAATTATTGCATCCTTAAATAATATTTTATTAAGACATTAGAGAACTATATTTTTAGTTGTTTTGTTAAAATTGTACAAAAATCTATGCTTTTTCATATTTGTCACGAAAATTTATAAGTTAAACTTACTTTTACAAAATTCTTAACTTTGTCACGAAAAAAAAATCTATGCTTTTTCATATTTGTCAATGTTTTCACACTTTCAAAGAATATATTAGCTTATTCACTTACTTATTTTTTTTTACAAAACAAAGTATCGGAGTCTTGAAAGTTGAATTTATATTATTGTAACTGTACATAAGAGTTTGTGATTATATACTTAGTGATTCTTGTATATGTGTCCAAGAAAGTTTCAATGGCTTAGTGGTAACTGTCCTATATGGATGTCATACTAACCCGGGTTTGATCCTTTCTGTCGCATTGTTTTTTCATTTTTTACGAAAAAATAATAAATGAGATGACGTGGCAACTTCGGACTCTCTGATTGGTTAATTTTCCTATCTTACGTGGACACCTTCTCCATGGCTTATATTTGCCTTTTAGTATTGTATATATATGTTTGTAATACAATAAACTGTTCTGGCAAAATGGAAGTGTACTTATAGGTTAGCCCTAGGATTTAGACACAAACCGAACGGAACCAAAATTTTAAGTTTTCTGTTCAGAAACCAGTTTAATTCGGTTCAGTTCCGTAAGGTTTCGAAAAAATTGGCTCGGTTTGCAAGTCGGTTAAATTCAGTTTTCCAAAAAAAATTGCAGAAGTTTTAAACCAAAAATAACCAAACTGATCAAGCTAACCGAAAAACTAACCAAAACTAACCGAAAACCCCGAAACCACATGCCTATTAAGTTCACCTCTTTATTTCACATTCTGGAGATTGCCAAAAGAGCATGATTTTAGTAACTTTCCATGGATTATGTGGTACATTTGGAAAAATAGAAATAATAAAGTTTTCAATATTAGGGATGGAAATCTTCAGGAAATACTTAGATATGTGGAAGTGGAGAGCGAGGTATGGGCGGAGGCTCATACTACAATTCCAGAAAGACAAGATTTGGGCCCACAAAACTTTGCATGGCAAGCATCGGGACAGTCAAGAATCTGTTTTATAGATGGTGCGTAGAAGGAGAATGACAAATTCACGGGGCAGAGGTGGTTCTGCAGAGAAGTAGGATCAGAAGAGAAGATGATGGGGGCGATTAATCTCTGAAGAAGCTTATCAGCACTACATGCCGAATGTGAAGCTTTGATATGGGCTATGGAGTGCATGAAGATCCTTGATTTTTCAGACGTAGTTTTTGCAACAGACTGTTCTCAATTGGTGAAGATGGTGTCCTTACCAGACGAATGACCAGCTTT
Source organism: Brassica oleracea var. oleracea (assembly GCF_000695525.1). Taxonomy (NCBI): domain Eukaryota; kingdom Viridiplantae; phylum Streptophyta; class Magnoliopsida; order Brassicales; family Brassicaceae; genus Brassica; species Brassica oleracea. The sequence continues at coordinate 39,818,536 of NC_027749.1, forward strand.
TGCTACACATATGGAAGAGTTTCGATGCAGTAAGTGTTTCTTCCCTTCCTTTAAGATTCGACATATACCAAGAGCAACTAATCTAGTGGCGGACAAGGTTGCACGAGGTGCTCGTAGTTCCCCTTAAGCTGTGTTTTATGTTGATTCTACCCCACCGGATTGGTTTTCCGAGCCGGTAGGTTTCTTATCATAGTTTAGTTATTGTTGTCAAAAAAAAAAGACGGTGTAGTTTTTATATTTATAGATGACTAACTATATACGAGTTCAAATCTATACATGGACGAATGTTACATTGCAGGTTGATAAGGGAAGCATTAATTTCACTTTTCCATGGTGAAGATTTTTTTTATACCGGGTTTATTTGTAGCAAATCCTAAATAAAATAAAATTCAATGTGTCAATATCTTATATATTAAAACAGAAGTCACAACTTTGATTGATTCATGTGTAATATTTTTAAAAATGGACCTAATGGACCTATTACTAGAAAGTCATGTTACATTTAATCTTTAATTTTATCATTTAAATTTTGGGTCAACCAAAAATTTTTATTGGGCTATCAATAATTAAATTTAAACAATAGATGATCCATTGGATTTATAGATAGTTGATAGAGAGCGAAAACTTAGTATACAAGAAATTGTAATGAAAACGATAGATCCTTGAACTGTCGATACTCTCGACTCGAACAAGAAGGTCTTTTGACCTAACGATACTCGTCAAGACAAAATAGGGTTAGAGTACTCCTCTAAGTGCTATAAAGCTATAGTTGCAATTGCAAATATAATTCAATCATAAAGTGGTGTTTACAAAGACCTAAGGTGTCTATATATACTACGCGACTAAAAGATCCTAATACCGTAAAGAGTTCTAATATCTAAAATAATCATTATCTCTAAAGGATTTATAATTATCCTTATGAAAACATAATTATAATAAAAAGGAAAATAGAAGCTAGGCTGCATCAGTCCCTCCGGGTGAGAAAGGATTCGCCCACGAATCCGGCTCGCCAAATGCTTGCCGTTGAAAAAGGTGTGAGTCCACTGAAGTTGCACTTGGGAAGAATAGATAAACTCCAACACTTCAAGTTGTCTGAACCTTCGCGACTTCATCTTTCTTGCATGAATCTGGATTGACAAATAACATTTGCCTCTTCCGCAAGGAAAGTATCTCCAAAAAAATTCATCGACACGTACTGAATTCCAAATATGGGCTCAAAGCTTTGATTTCCCACGACAAAGCTCCATCATGAATTCCACGTTGGTGTAGTGCTGCCGGGGCTGCCGGTACGTGTCCAAAACTGAAGTCATAGTCATAGCTTACAATCTTCAGACCACAACAAAGAAGAAAAACCGTCGGTCTTGCTTGCCAACTTATCCACTCACTAATATGTATCATCTCAACTATATCTTTCATCTTCCCCCATTGTGGTTTTCTAACGACAACATCGCCTTTCATCATTACCCACTTCAGAAGATATAACCAAAGCAAGGATATATGCAAACGAACAGAGGAAGGACAGAACACTGACGTCGCTGTCGTCTCTATATGCCCCAAAGATAAGAGCTTTTCGTTATAAGTGGTAAGGTTATGAACACTGTCAAAACCAAGCCTAACAAGACCGCTGGTATCTTGTTCCTCACTAGTAATATCATCAGAAAAAGACTCTGGTGCACAGTTTTCTATCAGCTTCACATGTCCTAAAAGACGTATAAAATCTGAATCAAATGCCAGCGTAAATAACAAAGTAAGCTCACATATCTCTGAAACAGTTGTAGAGTTTTCCAGTACATGTAGCGTGTTGAACAAAATAGATGCACCCAAAGTTTCATTTATAAGCTTCAGGAGGTGGACATCACTGTACTGCATACGCCCCATATGCAAGTGGTCTAAGTAAAGAAATATATCAAGTGGACAAATCCACTGGGTTCGCTCTCTTGTCGGAGAAGTTAAGAGTGAGAGAAAACCAAGAGTATCAAACGATACCTTAACCCTCCGAGCAATTCTCAAAACACACTTTATCTCTAGAATATTATGCCTTGACCGCTCAAACTTCTGAATAAGGCGTACAAACTGGTGTGCAAGAGAAAAAATTTCGAAGTCCCAAGTCATTGACTTCCTTCTTGAAGTGCCAACGTGCCTGTCTGGAACCAACTGAGTTTTCGTGTAGCTCACCTGAACATCTTCACTTGTTAGGCCATCTTGTTGAAGAAAGAGAAGAAAACAACCGCCGCGTCGATCACGATCTGGTGGCTCTACATCTTCATCGTAAAAGGAAAAGGTTAAATTACCATAACCTTGACAAGATGAATTTGTGCTCTTATCACGAACTTGTGGTACGCTTTTGACCCACTGTTGATGATTTGCAAAAACAATTTCGGCACAAAATTGTTGTTAGAAACCTCTTGAGTTACAATGATAATGTCTGATACCTCATCGAAGACATTGGAGGTTATATCTGCATCACCACAGTCATCAAATATATGATCGATATCATCATACACATCGAAGATTGGAGCTCCATGGATCTCTTTGAGAAGATCACTAGTTTCGTCAACTTCGTCATCAAAGAAGACATCATCCCTTTGAGGTAAAACATGTGGTCGTTTGAGTGCGTATAGAACAGGTTCTATGCAGTGTTGTAACTTGTCGCATAGATCTTGTTCAAAATTCATGAATATTTCTCGCAAGACAATAGCTTGCTCATCCCTTCGTTGTTGCAGATTCTTTCTCGGTGAAATCATAGTAGAACCGTTTTGGCTCTGAAACCAACTGATAGAGAGCGAAAGCTTAGTATACAAGAAATTGTAATGAAAACGATAGATCCTTGAGCTGTCGAGAAGGTCTTTTGACCTAACGATACTTGTCAAGACAAAATAGGGTTAGAGTACTCCTCTAAGTGTTATAAAGCTCTGGTTGCAATTGCAAATGTAATTCAATCATAAAGTGGTGTTTACAAAGACCTAAGGTGTCTATATATACTACGCGACTAAAAGTTCCTAATACCTTAAAGAGTTCTAATATCTAAAGTAATCATTATCTCTAAAGGATTTATAATTATCCTTATGAAAACATAATTATAATAAAAAGGAAAATAGAAGCTATATTGAATCAATAGTATAAATTAAATATATATAATTTAATTTTGTAACACTATACCTCCATATGTTAATTATTTAAATATTTGTCGATGTTAACTTTTAAAATTATAAAAAAAAAATTTAAATAACAAAAATCATATTATCTAACAATGATTAATCTTTACTACCTTAAACCAATGAAAACAAATTTTAAACTATATAGTTTATTATAAAAATTAAACAAAAACTAAATGTTTATTTTTTAAAAAACTTTCTAAATTTGTGAAATGTTACAATATTTTTGAATATGACAATAAAAAAAATATTTTACTAATCTTTATATATATCGTTATGATTTTAATAATTAAATAATAATCCGAAAATATATATATATAGAAGAAGATACAAATACATGTGAAAGTTTGAAACAATCTATTCAATGAAAAAATATACTGTAAACTTATTATGTTTTAAAAATTGATAGACACATATATATTATAATATATACCAATTTAAAATTGAAAACAAAATATTTATATAAAAATAAATGAAAAAACACTGCGCTGTTGCGCGGATTGAGATCTAGTTGATAATCTTACAATACTAACAGTTGCTAATAGGTCTGGGACGGATCCGGATATCCGAGAAATTAAGGATACCCAGATCTGGATTCGGATCTGTCGGATCCGTGGATTTAATATCCGGATCCGGAATCGTGGTTTTCGGATATCCGGATTTCAGATATCCGGATTTCAGATATCCGGATTTCAGATATCCGTCTCTATATTCTATTGCCCGCGGATATCCGGATCTGTAAAAATAATTAAAAAATTAACTATTTTTTAAATACTAAATTTAAAAAATAATACCTAAATTAAATATTTATACAAGATTTATAAATATATATATATGTCTATAATATTGTAAAAACAAAAATATTATATTATAAAATTAACTGATGTATAAATATTAATATATAAATATTATTAAAATTTAAAAATTTAATGTGTTTTAAACATACGGATCCGGATTCGGATATCCAGACCTAAAAATTAAAATATCCGGATCTGGATTCGGTTTGGACGGATCCAATATTTTACTATCCGGATTCGGATCTTGGCATCCCGGATATCTTATTTTTGGAACGGATCTCAGATCGAATCCAGATCTCAGATAATAAGTCTCAGGCCTAGTTGCTAATACTTAATGTTTAACTATGTCGACAAATTAATTCAGACCAATCATATTATTATATTATGCCATGACATCTATTCTTCAACACGTGAAAATTACTTCAATTACATCTTAGCTACTTTAAAATAGTTTTTGTCTAAGCTCACATCTTTAGCCCTAATTTTCGGTGAACCGTATCAGTTTCGTCGCCAACTGATCGACTTCGTATTCTTCCTTTTCCTTGGAGAAACCGAGCTGCTTTCACCTATTTACCTTCTCCTCTGTAACGTTAACGAACCATAATTGTGACCCATAAAGCTCCATTATTTAGTGCAATAACGAAAGGATTCACCAGAAAAATACAGCTGCGGGTCTCCAGTTTCTCTGTTTATTGGCGACCCCATATGGACATCTCTAACGGTGGCTTTAAGGATGTTAATTAGGGCTTTCTATAAACGGGCTTAAATGGGTATCTTGCAATATTATTACCCGTTAAAAGCCCGTTTGTGTGCCAAAGTTAAAGGGGTTTAGTCGGGTTTGTCCGTTTATGTCCAATTAGTAAACGGGTTTAAACAAAAATACACGGGCAGCCCGCTGGCCCGTTTAACTTTTTTTTTCTTCCAGAAACAAAACGATGACGTTTCTAAACATAACCTAAAATGACATCCCCTTAGCCTCGTTGTTCTGCATCTCTGTACTCGAATCACCTTTCTCTCTTGATCCAACGTTTCGATCCAAGCTTTAAAGGTATAAAAATCTCACTTTTCTCTCTTGATCTTCGTTTAGGCTATATGATTCATCATGAGTACAGATCTAGGGTCTCTGATTTAACACTAGTGTCTGCGTTCTCGTTTGGTCTCGAGTTCGGTTCCTTTGTGAATGATAGAAACAGAGGATGGGTTGTGTAAGATAAAAAATTATTTGAATTTTGTATTTGGAACTTATATAATTGTGAAGTTTTGTTTGGTAGAAGATGTGTTTAGGTTGCTTGTACGAGCCTAAGATGTGCTTTGTTTTTACCGACCTTTCTCTTGTTTAATCAATAGCTTATATTATACTAGGGTCGGACACGCCCTACGGACGGATATGCAAATAAACGAAACAATATAAATATATTTTAAATTTTAATAAATTTTTAGTTTATTTTAAATTATAATTTTCACTATTTTTTACTATATACATACTTTACTATTTCTTCTTTTTTATAAATTATATATTTGTTACTATAATAAAAAATGTATAAAGAAATATAAGTAAACTATATCTCTTATTCCAAAATAAATTTCATAAGGAAGCAAATAAAAAAACTTTTAAAAGTGTTGTATGAGTTAAATACACTAAAATTTCTATGAATTTTTTTTTGTAACACCTCTATGAAAAATATTACTATTTACTATATCATTTGTTAAACTATAAACATAAAACAATATATTGCAATCTAATTATAGTTAAAATATAGTTATGGATTAAAACTCAGTGTAAAATGATAATTAAGATATTCTCAATAGATATGCACAACTTATTTAATTTTTATTATTTAATTTTATTTTGTTTTAAAATTACTATTATTTCAAAATACCAATCAGGTTATTACATTGTTATTAAAAATAAAATATTATATGCTTTCTAACTTAATCTCTTATTTTTATATTTCGTTTACAATATTAAGCACTAATGTATTAGTTTGAGGATTTATGTGAATTTTGAGTATATCTTCAGTCCAACATTATGATCCAAAAACATTATCTTCCTTTTTTTATTTCCCGTAAAAAAAATCTACAATCTTGTATTAATATCACAATAAAGATATAAATTTTATTTTTTTATAACATCTATGTTTATGCAATCGAGAGTACATGATCTTGATAGCTTTAAAAAAAAGAAAAATAGGCAAGAAAGCGAGTACCTTCCAGCGAAAACAATAATCCTTTCGCGTTGATTCTTATTTTGGCAATGCTTAAAAGCAAGCTGAGCAATCTGGATCGCTGTTGTTAAATTAAACTCTCCAACATCGAGACCTCAAAAGATAGTAAAATTGATGACTCATCAAAACAACAACAATTACAAAATTGCTTTTGAGTAGAGACATACTGTGCATACATGCCAGAATCTTGCCAAGATCAGAGGTAGGCGTAGTCAAAACTCTAACTCCTTACCTACCATTGTCAACATCCCCACAGTGTTCTCCGGATTCGACTGCAATCGCAAAACACAAAAAGATCCCCTAAATCACAGATAAAAAAGACAATTCAAAAGCTCTAATGGAATAGAGTGTACCTTGGTTTTGGCACCGCAAAGAAGATTAACAGCTTCGGTTTGAGCCTGTAAGAGAATGGTACATCAATGATGATCTCTTTCATCGCTGGTTTCTTGCGATGAAACACTAATCGCTATCAAGTAGCTTCTCCTCCCCACCCACCCGATCCATCCTGCGATGTACAGGAACAAAAATTCTGGTGTTATAAACTCTCCCCAATGCCTCTGGTCTCCGTATCCTGTCTGCACCGCACAGTAGCCCGTACTTGTCGTAGTTGTTGAACCAAACAACAAACATAATCAAAGATTAAATTTTTGTTTTTTGAATGAATAGAGATTCAATTTCAATAGCAGATGAAAAACAGAACACAATCATCATCATGAGACGAACCTGCGTTTGGTCTTTTCGATCTGAGCGTTAAGAGCAAGAGCAGGAGCACTCTCAGGAGCGTAATTTATGTTTTACGAAAGCTGAACCGGTGAATCTTCAGTTTGGTTGAGCAAGATGTTTGAGGCCTTAATGTCTCAGTATATGAATTTTACCCGTACGGTTCAAATTAACGGCTTACACTGTACAATATCTGCTACAACACCATTCAAGCATAAGAACAAACAATCTCCCGAGAGTTCTAATAAATTCTTGATTTAGGAACGACCTTGAAAGCCATAAAGTTTAACACGCTTGACAGCAAATACAATACCAGTGCTGGATTTAGTTGGAGCTATAGTAGACCCATCGATCCAACCTCTATAGTCAGAACGGAAACCCCACCTTATCCGACAACAGAGTCTGATCTGAAGTTCCTGATTGCAAGTTTGAGTTTGTTGAAGGTAAAGCTCTTTGCTAAGTATCTCTCCTTCTAGCTTATGAGCTGCCAGTGATGATGCTGATTGAACACTCAAGAGGTGAAGGTCGTAGATACCACTGCTCTTTTCTGCAGAAACACACACAAAGCGTTGACTAAAGTTAAAACTGAGGACAAATGGAAAGGTGGAAACTTTTTTACTCAGGTTACGTGAAGATTCTTGCAAAGTTCATTCCTTTTCTAAAACCCCATCATTAATAAACATATAAAAGATCGAATTTGAAGAGGGACACTTGAAAAAAAGAAATCAAATCTTCACTGGAAAATGTACAGAAGGGAAATTAAGGAGATGGAGAGAATGTACAGTCGTCAGGTAAAATAGTGTTGTTAATAAAATTTTCAGGTATAGTGGTCATTGGTCAAGAATATGTGTGCTTTCAGAAGAAACAGAGGAAGCTGAATACCACCCATATTCTTCTCCAAATCACTGAAACTCATAAGAAGAAGACAAAATGCTTTTACATCTCAAAACCTGATCAGTTGCACCTCGACAGTGGAAGAACATGTAGGCCAGCCTTCAAATCAGTGATTAGGATAGATGAGTTAGCCATTATATTGAAAAAGAAATCTCTAGTGCTATTATGGATTGTGAGGATGAGGTTCAAGGGATGAAGCTTACCTTTCTATAGGTATATTTCCACCGCCTTTCTCAGATAAGAAGCATTGAATGTGAAAGGGTTGTTAATGGCAATGCATTCCGGTAACGTATTGGAGAAGATGAATCTTAGACTAAACTACACGAACCTAAATTTGATGCAGCAGCATCCGAGTAGCTTCAACGTCAAGTTTCCTTTTAAGTTATTTCCTTTTTACTTCGGGTTTATGTTTTACCTTTTCTATTAGGTTGAGGAATTTAATGACGGTTTAAGAGTTCTATATAAAGAACTATTTTATGGCTTTTGTAAGATACACTTTTGATAATTAATAAAACTAGCTTTGAGATTTATACCTTGAAAGAGATTTGATTCAATTCATCTTGTTCGAGAAGCCTTGAGAGAGATTCGATTAAATTCATCTTCTTCAAGAAGCAGGTCTCTAGAGTTTTCAATCGAAAACCCTAGATCGAGGTGATATCTTGTTCGCACCCTCCATCTGATTGGTATCAGAGCAAAACACCCATCACATCCCGCACCTAATATCCGCCCGCTACCTTGCTCCGTGCCAAGAAGGAAACGCAAGACGAAATTCAGCAACGAACTATGGAGGAGATGCAGACACAAATTGCTCAACTTACTCAAGCAATGGAAGGTCTGATCGCACAAAAAACACTGCCCCTGTCGAGGAACACGAAGAAGAGCAGTCTGATCACGACGATGATGCAAACCCGTTTGCTGTCCTCGGAGGAAATCGAAACAGAGCTCAACCCGTGCAACTCAATGAACGATGGGATCGAATTTTCAAGTTCGAGATTCCAGAATTTCATGGAAACCAAGTAGCTGAAGAATTACTCGACTAGATCGCCACGGTTGAAGAGATTTTAGAGTTCAAACAGGTCCCGCTCGAGCGTTGTGTGCCAGTACTTACAATGCGCTTTCGAAGTTGAGCAACCGCTTGGTGGACTCAGCTTAAAGCGTCCAGACTTCGTATGGGCAAAGCTAAAATCGAGTCATGGAATAAGTTGAAGAAACATATGCGAAAGATGTCCCTACCTTATAACTATGACCAGCTGATGTTTCAACGACTACAACATCTCCGTCAAGGAAGCCGTACAGTAGAAGAATATGCAACTGAATTTTTCTTGTTATTAAACAGAATTGATCTTCATGATTCAGACAGACAACTGGTCGCCCGTTTCATCGGTGGTCTGCGACAACAAATTCAGCATACATTAAACCTGTTTAACCCTCTTACGCTCTCAGAAGCTCATCAACATGCTTTAACCGTCGAAGCACAAAACAAAACGACCTCCGCTCCGTGGAATTCAAATCGCCAACAACGCACCGCACCGGTCACAACTCCAACAACTACAAACCCAGCACCAATCGCGGCCACACCTACGACTGCCATTGTTCCTGTTGATGCGACACGACCAGCCCATACAGGTACCTTGCGCTGTTTCGCCTGCGGCGAAGCTGGACACAGACATGCTGCTTGTCCCCATCGAAATCAACGAGGCCTCTTACTTGACTCTTCAGGCCGTGATGTTGAGATCGAGTTTGATGAACCTATTTATGGCGAACCTGAGGAACTAGAACCCGATACTGGTGTTTGTTTAATGTTGCGCCGTTCTTGCCTAGCTCCACACAGCAACGGCGACTTCCCACAACGCAATAATTTATTTCACTCTCGTTGCACCATCGAAGGAAAAGTGTGTAAACTGATTATCGACTCTGGTAGTAGTGAGAACGTTATTGCTGCGGATGCCGTAAAGAAGCTCGCACTCAAAGATGAACAGCATCCGGCTCCGTACAAGCTCGCCTGGTTACAACAAACTCACGACCTCCTGGTGACTCGTCGAGCTTTGGTTACCTTCTCTATTGGTCATTCATATGATGACAAAATTTACTGCGACATTGCTCCGATGGACGTGTGTCATATACTTCTCGGACGTCCGTGGGAGTTCAACCAAAGAATAATACACGACGGATTCCTAAACACCTATATTTTCACATTCAACAACCGTACCTTCACCCTGAAACCTTCAGTACCATCATCATCACCGCCTACAACTCCCTCACCAGCATGTCCTACAACCTCATCTAACCCTCTGTTACTTCTACACAAGACACCGTTCGAAATGACAATGCGCGAAGAAGAAGTAGTTTTTATTTTAACCGCTACGCCCTCTTCGCCACTTCTTGACAATGAAACCCGACCAGAATTTCAAGCTATCATCAAAGAATTTGAGGACGTCTTCCCCAACGATCTCCCTCCGGGATTACCACCATTGCGAGATATTCAACACCAAATAGACTTTATCCCCGATGCCAATCTCCCCAACCGTGCTCACTATCGAGTAAGTCCAACAGAACATGAGGAACTACGGAAGCAAGTTGAAGAACTGGTTACTCGAGGATTCTTACGGGAGAGTATGAGTCCTTGTGTCGTTCCAGCCCTATTGGTTCCAAAGAAGGAAGGTTCGTGGCGTATGTGTGTGGATAGTCGTGCAGTGAATAAAATAACCGTGCGATATCGTTTCCCAATTCCTCGCCTTGATGACCTTCTCGATCAAATCGGGACAGCACGGATATTTTCTAAACTGGATTTGAAAAGCGGTTACCACCAGATTCGTATTCGCCAAGGAGATGAATGGAAAACAGCTTTCAAGACCCGTGAAGGACTTTTTGAGTGGACGGTAATGCTGTTTTTCTTATCGAACGCACCAAGTACGTTTATGCGAGTTATGAATCAGGCTCTCCGTCCTTTCATAGGCAAATTCGTCGTTGTTTACTTCGATGATATCTTAATCTTCAGCCTCACCATGGAGGATCATATGACACATCTGCGAGAAGTCCTCCTTGTTCTTCGTCGAGATAAACTTTTTGCAACACTGAAAAAATGTGCTTTCGGTTCAGCACACGTTCACTTCTTGGGATACATTGTTTCGGAGAAGGGCCTTGTCGTCGACCCTGCAAAAGTATCCGCCATCAAGACTTGGCCAGAACCGCATACTATATGCCAAGCACGGAGCTTTCGTGGGCTTGCATCTTTTTACAGACGTTTTGTCCCGCAGTTTAGTGCTATCATGGCGCCATTAACAAACTGCATTCGCGAGGGAGCTTTTATATGGACACCGGCTGCAACTACTGCTTTCAACATCATCAAAGACAAACTTAGTTCAGCACCTATCTTGGCTTTACCAGACTTTACGACGGTATTTGAACTACACTGCGACGCGTCTAAAAGTGGGATTGGCGCTGTCATTAGCAAACGAAACAGGCCTATAGCATTCTTTAGCGAAAAGATATCTGGTGCGCGTTTTCATTATAGTACGTATGACATCGAGTTCTATGCTATTGTGCAAGCAATCAAGCATTGGAGGCATTACTTGTTCCACAAGGAATTTGTCCTTTACACTGATCATGACGCCCGAAAGCATCTTAGCAGTCAAGATAAAGTTTCTGCGCGACATGTGATACGACCAAAATAAGGATCACTCTTTCGGTATGGTTGATATGAACTCAGATCCGAGGGGATTGAGAACTGATGGATCGAGGGGTGACAATAAGGGTTGCGGAATAGCCCAAAGATACTACCAGACTTCGATCGTTGCCGGATGTGACGCACCGGTCCAACAAAAGAAAGTTCGAAACTTGGAGATAACCTCACCAAGAAACTAAGAAGTGTTCTAAACAAAGAACAATGAGAGAAACTCATAAAAAAGGAAAAACAATCTGTTTTATTTCGTGGCTCTAAGGCCTTATTTATAGGATTACAAGTTGTAGAGATCCAAAGAAAAATGTGCTAAAAACAAGACATTGGAAATAAAAACAAAGACTTGACTAAATAAAGTCTTTGACTGAAACTTGGACTACCTCTTCATATAGCCACGACCAGGACTTTGAAAGGTGAAGAATATACTCCTGATATGGGCCAAGACATGTCCCTTTGAGGCCTGGTCGAAATCCATCTTTT
>NC_027749.1:39831766-39832252 GCF_000695525.1 Brassica oleracea var. oleracea
GAACAAAATCATCAAAAACATTCAATGAATTTTGAGATGAAGATTTAAAGTTAGCCTCTCGCTGGAATTTCTTCTTGCTACTTCCCTTGTGAAGACCAAACATCTTTATCCTGAAAAATTACTTAACACAAAAGGGTTAACAGATAAAATAATCCTCACACTCTCAAGTGTTTGATCTCACCCACACAAGTGTTTCTCTAAGATTTTTGTGGTCACTCAAGAGTCTCTTCAAGGTTCTAAGAGAACAAATCAAGAATCCCAATGGGTAGATCCAAAGCAAACAAAGGGTTTTTCTCAAGATAGCTAGATAAGAGATTTTTGATTTTTGAAATCCGTTTAACCACCTCAAAGGCTGGATTTCTCCTCAGCTAGCAGGCTTTCCCTTCCACCACCAATCCACAAAGCAAACTTTGAACTTTTTCTATTTATTTATTTATTTTTTTTTTTTTTGAATCAAAACGAAGATCTTTTTTTTTTTTTTTTTTT
>NC_027749.1:39834029-39859317 GCF_000695525.1 Brassica oleracea var. oleracea
AACATGAATAATAACCTTTGTCATGATTGAATTGACCGTTGGTTCATCAGAAAGAAGGTTAGCCATTTCGAGCTTCTCGGGTGGTCTGAATTCGCGAGAACTGAAGATCACCTGATTTGTAAATAGCATAACTATCACATATGAACTCCGTTTGATCTGATTCTTCTTCAAGGAGCTCCGTAATTGAGTTGAGAACATTCTCCAAGTGATTTCATGCGAAGAGGACTCGTTTGTTGGAAGATATGAGTCAAACAATGAACATATATCATTACTGCTTTCCATGATCAAGCCATGCATGTCTGTTTTGCCCGGTGCGCTACTCAAGGGTGCATCAACATGCCTCTTGGATAGTCTATCTACAACAGTTTACATTCGTGATCAAGCACACTTCGGGAACCAGCAACCCCGTAGCTGACGCCTTGAGTCGACGACACTCTCTCCTGTCCGTCCTTCATGTCTCGGTACCTGGCTTTAGATCGTTTGTGGACTTATACCCGACAGACACTTTTTTTGGTCCAATTTGGACTGCCGTTTCTGCTGGTCCATCCTTACTGTACTCGATCCATGATGGTTTCTTATTCCGGGATAACCGTCTTTGTGTTCCTGAATGTAGTCTTCGTTTGCAACTTATTTCCGAGCTTCATAATGAAGGTCACATCGGCCGAGATTGAACCATGCACCTTGTTTCTACGTCTTAATTATGGCCAGCAATACGACGGGACGTGGAACGCTTTGTGGAGCGTTGTGTTATTTGTCAAACGTCAAATTGTCGCTTCCAATGCTGGTTTGTACCTTCCTTTACCCATACCAACTCAGCCATGGACAGATATAAGTATGGATTTTGTCATGGGATTGCCACGGACTCAAAAAGGGTTCGATTCAATTTTCGTCGTGGTAGATCGGTTTTCTAAAATGGTTCACTTTATACCCTGCAAACGTACAACTGATGCAGTTGAAGTGGCCACTTAATTCTTCCGAGAGGTGTACCGGCTTCATGGCTTACCATTGTCGATTGTCTCCGACAGAGATTCTCGCTTTCTTAGTCACTATTGGCCCTCGTTATGGAAACTCTTCGATACAAGTCTTGATATGAGTTCTGCGTATCATCCTCAAACTGACGGCCAAACAGAGGTCACGAATCGTTCTCTCGGCAACTTGCTACGCAGCTTGGTCGGATCATCCATTAAGTCGTGGGATTCTAAGCTTCCCCAGGCTGAGTTTGCCCATAACCACGCCATTAACCGAAGCTCGAAGTTCAGTCTGTTTCAGATCATTTATGGAGTCGTTCCTCGTGCTCCACTCGACCTCTCAACTTTGCCCGATCGTGTTCATCTTCATGGTGGAGCTGAAGCATTCATGGAGAAAGTGCTCGAGACACACAAGCAAACAACGTCCAACTTGGAGACATCGACTCAAAAATATAAAGCTGCGGCAGACACCCATAGACGACGTCTCATATTTGAGGTTGGTGATCTTGTCTGGGCAGTTCTTACTCGAGATCGTATGCATGCACACTCGTATAACAAATTAAAAGCAAAGAAGATTGGTCCTTTGGAGGTTCTTGAGCGTATCAGTGACAATGCTTATCGTCTCCAACTTCCGGCTGATATAACTACTTCTGATGTTTTTAATGTCAAGTACCTCTCTCGCTATTTTTCTCCCGAGCAGCCATCTGATTCGCGGTCGAATCCTCTTCACCTCGGGGGACCTGATGCAGCAGCATCCGAGTAGCTTTAACGTCAAGTTTCCTTTTAAGTTATTTCCTTTTTACTTAGGGTTTATGTTTTACCTTTTCTATTAGGTTAAGGATTTTAATGACGGTTTAAGAGTTCTATATAAAGAACTCTCTTATGTCTTTTGTAAGATACGCTTTTGATAATTAATAAACTAGCTTTGAGCTTTATACCTTGAAAGAGATTTGATTCAATTCATCTTGTTCGAGAAGCCTTGAGAGATATTCGATTAAATTCATCTTCTTCAAGAAGCAGGTCTCTAGAGTTTTCAATCGAAAACCCTAGATCGAGTTGATATCTTGTTCTTACCCTCCATCAAAATTGAAGCATCGATTACTCAGTAAGTTTCATCTCGCTAAAACTTTCAAAACCGTCATCGTTGGTTGACATAATCAGAGATTGCAGTAGAGGATGAACTCTTAGAAACCAATGATCGATGCTCGTGAAGAAGAGAAGGTGAGAAGAGGATAGGGGTGTGAAATGAGATACCCTCTTGTTGATTTTTAGCCCAAATAATGTAAATCACAGCCCATCCGTAAAAAAAAATCCAAGCCCACTCGTAAAATCAATACAAAAAACAAACGAACGAAATGTGGACTTCCACGAAATGTGGACTTCCACGAAATGTACGTCTATCTAAATAAAGCCCAAATCACCCCGAAACACAAAACTTAATGAAACGAACATTTTAAATCAGAGGACACGTGTCATGTTTATAGAAGCCGACTTTGTGACGTGTCCGCCTACGTGACTTCACCAGGAGAGATCAAACGGGTCTTTGGCGGACAAACGGGCTTTAAACAAGTTCTACATAAACGGGTCTTTGGCGGACATACAGTAAACGGGCTTGGACGTAAACGGGTCTGGACATAAACGGGCCGGACAAGTCCGTTTTAACATCCCTAGGTGGCTTCAAGAGAGATAGAATCCTCGCAGCCCATCATAACTTCCAAAAGCCCCATTATTGCGCAGTTTAGGAGCGATAACATATTGAACCCTCTTCATCTTATCCCTCAACCTAACTACATAAACCGAGGGTGAAATTCAGGACCAAGAATTCATCACCAACGTTAGATTTTATTTATTTAGTTCTTGAGAATGCTTTTAAAGTTAACCAGATAGTTTCTTCTTCCACAGGCTGACTAACTCCATTCTGAGCACAGCTATGACATAAAGGTGTGCACCTTTATAATTCTTCTTCAGTTTTTGTTTTGTAATTCAGTTCATGATCGTCCAATGTTTAATATGCAGATCAACCATTAAAAATTTGTTTCGCATGATGTGTCATGGTTAACTAACAAAGTTGTTGAGCATATAACGGATGATGATGATGATTATGAGGACAAGGTTAATTATGGGTTGATGACGGAGAGGAAGAACATCAAAGAAAGAAGAGCATAAAGAAGGTACTATGTGATTAAACGGTTTACTCTCTGTTTATATTATAAAACTAAAATATGACATCTGATTTTGTTGGTTTCTCTGTATTTTGTTGCCGTCATCAGCTGGGGTGGTGGGTTTACTTGGATTTGTTTTGTCTTTCAGGGTCTGAGTATTTATTTTTAAATTGATTTGAATAAGATGATTTAGAGCAATGGATTTTCTTTAAAGGTGCATCTTACTTTCAATTGTTTTCCCTTTTGAAAGTTTTGTAACCTTTTAGCGATTTTTTCTTCCGCTGGATTCGAGAAATGATTTGTGTAAGATGATTTACATCAACGTGCTCTCGTTTCTGCATCTTGATTTAATTGTTAGTTTGTCCGTGCTTTGCTAATTGGTTGATTTGTCAATAACAAGTTGCAGATTTTGGCTGGACAACAACACTCAGAGTCTCAGATGTCCTTGAGAAATTGAGTCTGACAAAAACATGAATCGTGTTAAGGTTCTAAGGGAGATCCAGGCGAGTCAATCGTCCAGCTATATGAATATGGATATAATATTTTAATGTCATATTTGGAGGAGTAAATCTTATCTTACTCCTTTCTTGATTTGCATTGCGGAACCAACATGATAAAGTTGAAGCAAATGTTTTCGAGGAGATGACAGCTCTCGGAGCTAAAGAGCGAAAATTGTATAAGATTTTGTATTCCCAGGTACGAAAATCATCTTTGATTCTGAGATTTCATGATGTACATGTGCAAAAAGAAAAAGAAAAATACCTTAAAAGCTTCTAAATATTTTGTTAACCGTGGATGACTGCAAGAAGACTGATCATTCATTCTGAAATGCCAGAACAAATTACCAAAGGTGTACAACTTTGTAATATATCTTTCGTCCAACAAGAAAATGTGAAGAAAAACAATGCGAGACAGATATTATTTTAAGTTTCTAATCCAGAAAGTTTACTCTTTGGTTTTAAATCTAACAGGATAGAGCCACACTACCAAGAACTGCCGAATTCAAAGATACGAAAAGTAGAAGAAAAAAGTCTCCAAGTCAAAAAAGAAAAAAGTTCTAGCAGGAGAATCGGTGGGAAGTCAGTTCCCAGTTTACACAATACCACCAACAATGTTCTTCGGATTCGCTATTGGTCCAGGAGGTCAGTTCGATCAGAATAGGGACCTTCAAAAAATTTGGATCGCGTTTGCTCAAGTTCTAGAAAGCGGTAAAGGCGGAGCTATTTTTGGCTCTTCTGAGAGTTTCTCTTGTTTCAGCACACATTGTTGCGTTTGGACCAGGGAATACGGTGGTGTTAGCATGTGAACAAGTCATTTTCCAAGTAATTGAGGTTTGTTATAATAGCTGGAGAACTTATTGGTGAACAAGTACTTCAGTAGAGTCCATTCTTGATGAATACTCAAGCCGAGATTGATATGACTAGGGATAGTCCTGGGCATTTTAACTTGGACCCAAAAACCCGAACTGGAACCGACCAAAAAATATCCTACCCGGAACCGGACCGAAAAATTTACAAGTACCTTTTTGGTCTAAATTTCTTTTACCAGAAAAAACCGGAACCGAAAGGAACAGATCCGAATAGACTCGGCCCTGAAAAGAACCGACCCGAATAGATCCGACCCGAATAGATCCGACCCGATAAGAACCGATTAGTACGCGACTTAAAAACATGCATATCTAAAACTATGATTTTTGTGTTCTATTTTATATATATTATTTTATGATTTAGTTGAAATATCTTTTGTTAACAACATTTTTAAAATAATATGAAGCTTGAAAATGTAAATTTTAGAGTTTAAAAATGTTTTATTTTAATTATTAATAGTTTCATTTAAGTTATTTTGTAAAATTTTAGATATATATTACAAATATCGACTAAATTTGATGGAGTTGGTTATGCCATGTCCTTTTCAGATCATAAATACCCGATATGGACCCGAAAGTTACGTGTATTTTATGGGTGTTTTAATTATAGACCCAAACCGAACTGGATCCGAGAAGAACCGACCCGAACCAGACCCAAAATTTTCTAAGTACCTATTGGGTTTAAATATTTAGGACTCGAAAGATCTGGACCCACTACAAGAAAACAGCAAGGATTCTGAGGGAAAAAATCGTCGGAATTTTGTTGGAATATCTTTATTCCGACGACATTCCGACGAAACAAGTCATCGGAAATAATTCCTCGGAATTTCTTCTTTCCTCGGAAATCCCTCGGAATTTTCCGACGGAATTCCGAGGAAGCTAACTTCCGAGGAAATTCCGAGGATCACTAGTTTGTCGGAAATGTCCTCGGAATATATCGAGGGAGAACTTCGTCGGGATATTTCCTCGGACGTTCATCGATCGATGCGTTTTTGGACATATATACATTGATCGATAGGAATATACCGACGGACATATTCCTCGGAATATTCGTTCCTCGGAATATTCCGAGGGAAATGTCCCTCGGTATATACCGAGGGAACAGTTCCTCGGTATATTCCGAGGAACAGTTCCCTCGGTATATTCCGAATGTTTTTTTGTAAACAGATCGATCGATGCGTTTTTGGGCATAAATCCATCTATACTCCGCGAATCTCCACATTCTGAAATCGTGTTCTTGAGCAATTTTTTGGGTTTTGTGAATTTCTTATTTCCGTGTTGATTCCTTGATCAAATATGCATGAAACAGATGTTTAAACATGGAATAGAACACAATTGTCTGTGATTAACGAGTTTGGAACAGGATTTGAGATTATTTAGGGATTGAGAATTTTTTTCAATTTGTTTTTTTTTTTATCACAACTCGATTTCGCTTTTCATTTTCATGTTGCTTTGAGTTCTTAATTGATTATAACCATGTTGAGAGCAATGATTCTATTTTGTAGAGAATGAAGCGCACGAAAACATCAGCAAAGAAAAACACACAAGAAGCGGGTTCGTCACAGCTGGAGAAGCAAAGGCCAAAGAAGTGGGATAAGTCTGATACCACCCACTACAACAACATGAAGAAGGTAGCCGTTCCGGCTACACAACTAGCATGTCCTGAGACGATGACAATATTGGGAATCCAAGCAGACATTGAAGGACTGTTCCAGAACATGGGTCTAGGCCAACTATGCAACCTCAAGGAACCCACTTATCCGGAGTTGGTACGCCAGTTCATAGCATCCGCATACGTCACCCGTCCCGATGATAGGCATGAGGAAGGTTTTCTGGCATTCGTAGTGCAGAAAGTATACTATGAGGTATCTTTCACAGACCTCTGCGGACTATTTGGATTGAGTGCGGGGGAGAGGACATATGGTCTTTATTGGACTTCAGAGCTGTTGAACTTCTGGGAAACGATTGGCACATGGGTTTATAGATCTTCTCAGGCAAAGGAGTCACTTATCCGGAGCCCAGTACTGAGATATGCGACACGCCTCATTGGCTCATTGCTATACGGGACAACCACAGCCGCATCAGTCACGCAATGGGAGTTGTGCCTCCTGTACCAAGGTGTGAGGCATTTGCTACCGGCATTTGGAAACTCTACATTCCCACCTGCTACTGCCTTCAACATGGGAGCGGTGCTGGCCGCAAACTTAGCAGGATACAAGGGGAAAGTAACCAAATCCAAGAGCAATGCATGTGGATTTGGTGCAGTGATTACTCGGATCCTTAGACATGTGGGTGTAGACTGCAAGAACCAGGAGGTAGCACTGGACAGATCGAACAACATTGCTTGGAACTACCTGGATGTCATTTCTCTAGTAAGTAAGGAGTTCATAGCTGGTCCCCACTCGAGGATCGATCGGGATGGTCCTTACGTCTACGTATTCCAGGACCGAGCGAAGAAAACACTCTACTGTTACCTGCCTCAGATCGGCTGGATTTGGTGCAGTGATTACTCGGATCCTTAGACATGTGGGTGTAGACTGCAAGAACCAGGAGGTAGCACTGGACAGATCGAACAACATTGCTTGGAACTACCTGGATGTCATTTCTCTAGTAAGTAAGGAGTTCATAGCTGGTCCCCACTCGAGGATCGATCGGGATGGTCCTTACGTCTACGTATTCCAGGACCGAGCGAAGAAAACACTCTACTGCCACCTACCTCAGATCGGTCTCACTTCTCTACTTTCAGAGGCTGCAGTTGAGTTCCTACCCCCTGCTACCGCACTAGTAGACAAGCCATCCTTCTTCACGCCAAAATATCAGACCAAAGGCAAGGGCGTGGTTGATGAAGAAGGAGAAGATGAGGCTGCACAAGCCATTCCAGATGATTCACAACCCCATCAGCTACTCCCATCAGACTCCAGCCAGTACAAGCTGCAAGAGCTTCCACCGAACGCCACTTCGCGCCAGCAACAACATTGGAGAGATCAGAGCATAAAGACAAACAACGACATGCTACACAAGATCTGGGCTGCCATTTCACGTATCAGGCCGTGTCGTTGCCAAAAGGATGATGTAGTTCATCGGGACAACTCTCCATCCAGCTCTGGTTCGGGTTCGAGTGGTACACACAGGGTAAGAAAGAGGTCCAAGAGACCCAATGATGCGGAACATCTGGAGCAGGAGACGAGGAGTAGGAGCTATCACCGGCTATTTTATTTTCTTTTCTATTCTAACGTTTTATGGTCTTATTTTCTGTTAATTTTGAACTGAGTTTTTTTTTGGGTTTCTTAATTATGAGTTTGTATTTCTTTTACATGGTTTCTTCGTTTTATTTGGTTGTGTTCTGAGTAGTTTTTAATTCGTATTCAGCTTTGCCTTGCTAGATAAACCAAATAACTATTATTCGAGGAAAGAGGTTATATCAAGTGTTCCTCGGAATTTCCTCGGTATTTCTTTAAAAAAAATAAAAAAAATCAATGATATTCTGTTTCCGAGTCATCATCACTAGATGAATCTGAATCTGGATCTTGGTGAAACTCTCCAATTACTGGTTCATCCTCTACGTGAACGACGGCTTCCTCTCCAAAGTCGGTTAAATCGACTACAAGGCCAACTCCAGCTAAATTTTCTGCTGCACTACAGTTGCCGGATGTGCTTGGTTGTAGTGGGTCTTCCAGCTCAGAACTTCCCTGAACTCGGCCTCTCGGGTTGAGTCTTGTAACAGTAACCCATGGATCATCTCTGTTCCTTACCCGGGGGTACTTGATATAACAAACCTGTAACATTTAGAAAAATTATAAATTAATACACATGATGATGAATCATTCTGAATAATTAACATTTAATTACCTGATCGGCCTGGGAAGCAAGAATGAAAGGATCATAATATTGCAGCTTTCGCCTCGAATTTACTGATGTAACACCAAATGCATCTGTTCTCACACCTCGATCTGGGGTGTTGTCGTGCCAATCACAATAGAAAACAGTACAGCGCAATCCAACCATGCCCAAATACTTGATTTCCAAAATCTCATGTATGTGTCCGTAGTATACATCATCTCCTGATGCAGAACAAACGCCATCATCATAAGTCGTACTCGAACGTCTCCTCTTCTGAGTTGTGAATGCATATCCTCGAGTACAAAATCTCGGATATGACTTCACAACAAAGTTTGGTCCAACGACCATCTCACGTATCCAATCGTCAAATGTTTCACCTCTGGCCAAACCAGCAGACACCTATTAATAGCACATATATATATATGTTATATCAATAAATGTGAATTAGTATAAATATGTGATAAAATATATTTTAATTTGTTTAAAGCACTCACATAAGTAAACATCCATCCAGTAAATTCTCTCTGCTTCATTTCTTCTAGTTCGTCCTCTGTGGCGTATCTATACTCGAACCGCTTTTCTGCCATGAAAATCCTGTATATGATGACAATAATGTAATTAATTAAGATTTAAATTTCAACTTGTTAAAATAAAAATTTGTAAGCTCATTTATTTACCTCTCATATTGAAGAACGTCTTCGCAGTTGGTGAGCAAATATGTTTGCAAATTACTGCGCTCCTGCTCAGTAAGTCGACGGTCCTTTGGTTTTCCGCTAAGTCGTCCAACGTCTGTGAAAATGTCTGGAACCGTAACATGATATGTTGCCCGTTCGCCTCTATCATCATGCCGAGCAGGTCTTCTGTTTTTGGTCTGAACTTCTGCTGGAAAGTAGTACTCGGCAAAGTTTGAAGTTTCTTCATTGATCATCTGTGCGACTATAGAACCTTCCACCCTACTTAAATTTTTCACCATCTTCTTCAAATGGAACATATACCGCTCATACAGATACATCCATCTATACTGCACAGGACCACCAAGTTCCAATTCTCTTGCCAGGTGAATAACAAGATGCTCCATAACATCAAAAAATGAGGGAGGAAATATCTTCTCAAGGTTGCACTGAATCACGGCTATGTTAGTCTTCAAATTTTCAATACCTTCAAGAGTCACTGATCTCGTGCATAAATCGCGGAAGAAACCACTTATCCCTGCAATTGCTTCATGAACATTTTGTGGTAATAGTTCCTTGAAGGCGAACGGAAGGAGGCGCTGCATCATTACATGGCAATCGTGGTTTTTCAAGCCAGTAAACTTTCCTTCCTTTCTGTCGATACAGTTACGCAAATTTGATGCGTAACCGTCTGGAAATTCCACATCGTTTGAAATCCAATCAAAGAACGCATCTTTTCCCTCTGCATCAAGTCGGTATATGGGAAAAGGAGCCCTACCATTTTCATCAACATGAAGTTCTGAACGAGCACATATATCGACTAAATCCAGTCTTGACTTCAAATTATCCTTTGTTTTACCTTGAACATTAAGGATCGTGTTCATGAGATTGTCAAAAAAGTTCTTCTCAATATGCATGACATCTAAATTATGCCTTAGCAGATGATCCTCCCAGTATGGCAGATCCCAGAAAATACTTTTTTTGTGCCAGTTATGTAGTTCTCCAACAGCATCTACCGGAAAACGCTCATGTCCACCGACTTCTGGCGTCCTTTCTGCACCAAAATCTCTTAGTTGTATCTTCAAATCTTTCCCACAAATTTCCGGAGGTGGACTGTCAAACACCCTCTTGTTCTTCGTAAACAAATTCCTACTCCTACGATATGGATGATCAGGTGGTAGGAATCTCCTGTGACAGTCAAACCAACACGTTTTCCTTCCGTGTTTTAGTTGGAAAGCATCAGTGTTATCTTGACAATATGGACATGATATCCTTCCATGCGTTGTCCATCCAGACAACATATCATATGCTGGAAAATCACTTATTGTCCACATTAGTACTGTCCGCATTTGAAAGTTTTCTTTACACGAAACATCGTATGTTTCAGCACCTTGAGCCCATAGTTGTTGCAACTCATATATTAGTGGCTGAAGAAACACATCAAGTGATCTCTTAGGATGCTCTGGTCCGGGAACGAGAATCGAGAGAAACAAAAACTCTCGTCGCAAGCACAAGTTTGGGGGGAGGTTGTATGGTGTAAGAATGACGGGCCATAGAGAATATTGTCTTCCACTCTTGCCAAACGGACTGAAACCATCAGTACATAATCCAAGGTAGACATTTCTTCTTTCATACGCAAAGTCGGGATACTTTGATTGGAAATGCTTCCACGCTTTTGCATCTGAAGGATGTCTGATCTCACCATCTGTTGAGTGCTCCGCATGCCATCTCATTGGTTGCGCTGTGCGTTCAGACAGATACAACCTCTGCAACCTTTCCGTCAAAGGTAAATACCACATCCTTTTATATGGCACTGGAACTCTTCCACTCGTATCTTTATAATGAGGCTTTCCACAAAATTTGCATGTAACCCGCTGTTCATCCGCCCTCCAATAAATCATGCAGTTGTCGCTGCATACATCTATTACCTGATATGATAAACCAAGACCAGCTACGAGTTTCTGAACCTCGTAGTATGAACCAGGAGCTACATTATCCTCGGGTAGAATACCTTTTACAAAATCAGCAATCGCATCCACACAGTCTTCAGCCAAATTATAATTTGTTTTAATGCCCATCAATCTTGTAGCAGATGATAAAGCTGAATGAACATCTCTGCAACCTTCGTATAATGGTTGCTTTCCAGCATCCAACATATCATAAAATCTCCTAGCTTCTGCATTGGGTAAATCTTCCCCTCTAAAATGATCATTTACCATCTGCTCAGTACCTACACCATAATCTACATCCGTTCTAATTGGTTCTTCTAATCTAACCTCTGGCTGAGGTTCGCTAGTACTACCATGTTCATAATCAGTTTCCCCATGATGATACCAAATTTTGTAACTTCGTGTAAACTCACTCAAATATAGATGAGTCCAAACATCCCACTCTTTAATAACTTTTCTATTTTTACAATTAGAGCAAGGACATCTTAACATACATGTTTTTGCTTCCGGTTGTCGGTGAACTAACCCCATGAATTCGGTTATACCTCGTTGGTATTCTTCCGTAAGCAATCTCGTGTTCGGATCCAAATGAGGTCGATCGATCCAAGAACGAAAATAATTTGAAGAAGACATATTTTTTATGAATCAAATTCGTGTGTAAAT
This sequence comes from Brassica oleracea var. oleracea, assembly GCF_000695525.1. Taxonomy (NCBI): domain Eukaryota; kingdom Viridiplantae; phylum Streptophyta; class Magnoliopsida; order Brassicales; family Brassicaceae; genus Brassica; species Brassica oleracea. Next base: position 39,845,649 of record NC_027749.1, read on the forward strand.
AGAGTAAGAGGGAGGATGAAGATATGAAGTGATTGAAGAGGAAGAGGAGTGCTTGTATTTATAGTTTAAATCCTGCCGACAGACCGAGGAAATTCCGACGGAATTCCGACGGAAAAGGCTAGTTCGTCAGAATTTCCTCGGAATTTTGTAAAATCCCCCAACGGCTCTCCAACGGCTATAATATTTCCTCGGAATTCATCGGTTTTTTCCGAGGAAACCCAATTTTGTGTTTCCTCGGAATTTCCTCGGAAATTTCAAGGAATATTCCGATGATTTCATTTTCCGTCGGAATGTCTGTCAGAATACCGCTGTTTTCTTGTAGTGACCCGAAAAGAACCGATCCAAACCCGACCCGAATGCTCAGGCCTAAGTATATGACCATTGAAGATTATCACTATGGAAAGTATGGCTTCGAAATGGCCAAGTAAATGATCGAAGACTAACAACAATCACTATTTTATAAAAGAAAATGTATTTTTGCACTCTAAAATATGCCACATAAGATAAACTGATCAGTTCGTCAATATAATTTGCGTACATATTAATATCTCATGTAAACATATCACATGTCACTTAAACTGAAAGGCTTGATATGACTCTCTTAAACGTCTTTTAACACTTCTAAGTTTCCCTAATTGGTGAATCCAGAAAATTAGTTCGTCGTGCATCCTTTCTTGATTCTCATAGTGTTATCAGTTTTCAAAATAGTCAACTGCAAACATTTTTGCTATTGTGTAAATGCATAGACGTGTATATTCAAAATTTTAAGGTGATTAGAAAAATAGAAGTACAAGAATGGGAAATATAGTTTGTTTTAACGAAAATCGATGATATAATTTAATTTTAAGGATCAATTTATTAAAGAACAATATGCTTTGGAACACTCAAACACATTATGTATATGCTGAGAAAAGTTTAATAATAAGTGATACTGTGAAATAAATAAACATGTAAGCAGGAATGAAAGGTGTGTACCTTCACATAATCAAATAATTTTACAATAAAAGAACTGAAACAAAAAATCATTTAGTAAACTTTACCATGAATATATGCATGAATATAATTATCATTATGACATCCGGAGAGAAGTAACTATGTCAGAGTAAGGTTCTCTCTTTTGGTAATTGTCTTTTAAGTTTCTAAAAGACATAGTTCATCTAATCAAACATACCTTCTTCATCTTTACTTCATTATTCCATTTTAAAATTACCATTAGGATTAAGTTATTAATAGATACAAGTTAATGGAATAAGTGATTAGTACATATATAATAAGACAGAGAGCCTAAACTATGGATTTTCTCTTTTTACATAGTGTATGTTTTTATTTTTAACTCTTTAAATTATTATTTTTGGCCTAAGTTCTTTAACTTTTTTAATTCATAATAACATCTTACGATGTTACATCTTTAACAAAAATAATTTATAAAAAATGTCTGTTTAAGAGAAATATCAAAAAACAGCTTTATCGTCTTCTCTCCCAAGCCCACAAATCGAGGCAACCGCTTCTTCCATGGATTCCGACGCCGGCAGATCCTTAGCTCGCCGGCATCACCGTCCCTTCTCTCCGTTTCTCTATCTTAGCTCTCCCTTTGTCTATTTTATAGATTTTCTCCAAGTTTGTCTCTTGTTCTTAGGTTTCTTACGTTCTTCTTTTGTTCATGGTTGTGCAAGCAGTCGTTACTGCCATATCCAAACCCGTTGGCTCTTGTTTCTCACTTGTAGTCCAGCTCCGTCCGTCACAGCTGCACTGGTACCAGATCTGACTTTTGAGGGCTGCTTTTGTACTGCATTATCGCGTTCTCCAAAGACTGCCGTACTGTCAGATCTGTTCTTCTCTTCGTCCTCGTGGGCGATGAACTTTCTCCCTATGGGGAAGACCTGTTCTAATTTATCTTGTTGTGAACGAAGCTTCTGTGTTGGTGTTTTCCGATGTTCATTCGCCAGATCTACAAGCCTTGGTTGCTCTGAGCTCTACTCCGCATCCTCCGAAGTGAATCGACTCTTGTCAGAAGACCCAAAGACCAATCACCTTTCAACGCCATTACCGTTCACAGTTGCTAAGCCCGGTGCTTGCCCTCCTTTCCATAGCAAGACAGATTCAGGTGACAAAAGGCTTAACTTTGGTTTCATCGATACTCTTTGGCTCCGATACGGTAATATTGGTGTCCAGAGTCTTTTGTTGGCCACAGCTTCAGCCATTCCGCCAAATCTCGTCAAGCGTTTTTATTGTTACGCCGGTGTAAAGGTGGCTCGTGCTTCATCGTCAAATTCACTTGCTCTCCACCGTCAATTATTCAGTGAGGCACTATATCCAAGCGCTTTAGTTCATATGTCTCGAGCTTATCAACCAAAGCTTGCTAGTTTGAGCTCAAGTCAATGCTCAGTATCATCTTCTAATTTGAGACTTCTAAAGCTTCAATCAAGCACTCCTATAAATTTATCTTTTGTGGGTAAGTTTATTAAAACTTCCTCTCGACAGGGCCAAGAGAGATCGTCATCCCCTTCCTCCTTCTCACAGGAGAGAATCTTTCCACCACAGTCCCTCCTGTTAAGAGGTGATCTTCTTCCAGTGTTGAAAATCCGGAAAATTTACCTTTATCCTAGCCATTTGCTATCTTATGTGAAGGTCCGTTTGGGACCGGTAGATGCAACGATCCTCATCGGATTGAGAGTTGAGGTTTGGGATAGGGTTGCGATGTCACATGTTACTGTGACTAATCGTTCATTATTTGCAGAGTTTGAAGTGCGGTATCAGTCTCTTATAGATCGGATCGCAAGTGGCAACTTTGATATCTTGCGTAACGCCTTATCAAATTTTCACAAGTTTGTGTCTCTATCCTTGTTCAATGTTGGTTTATATGCTTGGGAGTTAGCCTGTTGGCTTGCACATCGTGTCTTGTACGATGATGCTTTTAATCTTGTAATCACTTAAACTATGAATGAAGAATTTGGTGCACAAGAAAAAAAAACTGTCTGTTTTGTGTAGTATTGCTTTAATATATGATGCTTGATCTTACATCTAAATATTGCATTGATGTATCTGTTGGTTGATAACATATTTGTAAACTATGAACTTTTAATCTTATGTATGCTCTCTTTGGGGAATATTCAGGTCTTGGTTATGTGTAACATAGATTTCTACGATAGAACTTAAAGTTTTAACCACGTGTCAGTGTGGACCCAGATAAATATGGCGCGTGGTCACCGGAGCTTTCACATTCTCTCTCCGGGGAAAGGGGTCATACAACTTAAAGCTTTTAGTGTTTTATGGGCATTGTTATAGGTCGAAAAAAGATTTTTTAAGAAAATAAGAAAAACAAGTGAGGAGATATAAAGAACAATAATCTTATTTGGTTGCGTACACCATTTGGTTTTAAGTATATGAGTTTGTTGTAGATGGTTGCCTAAAAAAGCTGTAGATGCTAACTTTCATGACATACGTATAGATTCTGAAACACCATACGTAAGAACTTGATTGTTATTAAGATAATGAGAATTCAGTGATTGGAAAAGAAAACCAGTTTTAGTCAGTTGTGTAATTGTGTTTAACCATTTATTTTTATGAGAACACAAACGTGTAAGACAAAAGAGTATTAGGATCATAACTATAGCTTAGTTAACTCTTTGTTAAACTCACAGTCTTGCTCAACATCTCATATATATGATTGGATATTAAAAAGATAGAAAATTTTGAGTTTAAATTATTGCAAATTTGATATGTAATTTATATCTTTATATATAACATAGTCTTACTCCCGGTTACATTATATCTTTATATATAACATAGTCTTACTCCCGGGAAACCCTCTAGTGTATATAATAAAAGTGAAGGAGAAGGAAAGAAGAAATAAGAAGCGTGTAGGAATGGTTAATGTAAAAATTATATAGCGTTAAGTCAAAAAGAAATAAATATATTTGTCTCCCTATGTTAATGCTCACTCTACTCGTTGCTTAGCCACATGAACTATTTACATTCACTATATGATGGTCATTCTTATAGTCTTATTTACCTTCCTTTTCTCTGCATCTTGGTCATAAGGCACGGTTACGATGTGACAGAACGTTGAAATTCGATTATTGTTTTAGATGCAGTTCAAATTTTCATTACAACTAAAATCTATCGTCTGAGAGATGGAGCAACTTTTTTTTCCTCAAGTGTAACATTCTAATTTTTGTGGTTATAATAGAGTCGGAGAAGGGAGCTACGTACCTAGTTCCGTTTTTTCTTACCGTAAGGATGAGGCTCGATCGGTTCCGCAGCTTATAATTATTTTGGGCTACACAACACTTTTAACTGTAGACATAATAATACAAGATGAAAAGAAAAATAAAACTTTATATTATTTATGCAGTTCAAGGGAATATAACTGTTTATAAAAAAATTTCGTGAAAACTTCATAGTTAAACATATTACTAACCATCTCTCTAAACTAAATTTAGGAATGATGGTTTTCCAGGTAATGATTTTAATATTGTGGAAGTTTAAATAAATACATAAAATGAAAATTCGACCATCAGCTCAGCGTTTGTAGCTCTAGTGTATTACGAAACCTTCTAAATGGAGTGTACCGTAAAATCATGACTTTAAGATTTGTGTTAGTTGAACAAAAAAAGAGTTTGGTGTTAAAAAAAATATATTAAATTAATATATTTATTCCATAGTCGGAATAAATTATAGAGAAAAAGTCCGTAATCTATTGGTACTAAAAATAAATAGAGCATTAATATTAGATGGTGGTGTACTGGTTCTTGAATCATAATAGACTATTATAATTTTCAAATAATAGATGAAATTTGTAGTTGTTTTTTTTTTCCTTTTGTGTATGTGATCAGCATCAATCAACTTAGAGTATATAGTATCTTTTAAAAATCATTATTAACATAGACTTTACATCATTCAACTAAAAACAAATAAATAAGTTCTAATAATTGGAACTCGACCAGCTGATGATGTATACCAGAAAAATTTGAAATTCACAATATTTTCTTGTTAAAATTAATTCGTTAATATAATATCAAATCCGTTATTCTCTTCTTTTCCATATATATCTTAATTTTATCACTATTCTTTTGTAGTGCTTTCGCCATGGCCTTTACATAAATAATCACATTTTATTGAAATAATTTAACGTATAAAAAACTGTTTACACTTAAATAAGGTAGATAAAGATGTATGAACATGGATAAGAGAAAAAACGTGTAACGGAAATTTTTTGCAGTTTGATTTTTCTTGTTCTTTTAACCCTGGATTTTTCATGTTTAGGCCTTTTAGGGTTACTTCGAAATTGTGTGTAACGGAATTTATGATTAGTTTTTAGTGAGATAAAACAACAAAAAACCATTAATACCATTTTCAAAATTTTGTTGAAGTGAAAATATATGGTAAATACCAAAAAACCGGTAACTAAATTTGGCTCAAAGTCTTTCAGTACTTTCTTACAAAAATATTTCACAGTCGGAATGTATTTTCCATGAAACTACCTTTGTAGGATTATTTTTTGTTCATTAGTTATGTTTTTCATCTAACTACATATTTTAAGCATAACTAAAATAAACAATCATTAAATAATTTTCCGTCTTTGTATTTCCGCTTATTCGATGACAAAATATTTAATGAGTAGAACAATTATGATCCCTCGAGTCAATCCAAAACCCCCACCGTCCCCTTATATAACCAACCAGTGTTAATAAACTAAGAAAATAAAGACAAAATTATCCAAAAGTAAATTCATCGTTTTTTAGAAAAAAAATCCATCGTGTTTCATTTTTGGAAAAAAATGACTTTATTTGGTTAAGAAATTACCACTCACTAATAGGCCTACAGAAAGAGAGATAAAAACCAAGGATTTCTGATTATTTGAGTTGTGAAATTGGTACAGGAAAATCCATATCAATTGATTTTTAAATCTAATAATCAGAAAATATAATTGACTGAAGAAACAATAAAAGCCAAATCCATTCGAAGGGGTTTCTAATCCGAATTAAGTAGGTTGAAAGAAAAAAATGAAACGAACGTAGACATAATACCATATTCAACTTATTGAAGAAACGATAAATAAATCTCTTTACCTTTTGACAAATACGTACAATATTCATTGTTTTGCTATTTTTGTATTTTTCTCTCTAGTTTTTTTTTTGCGTTTTATTCCCCATTAAATTATGAATGTTGCACACCGAAGGGTTGGTAAAGGGGCTTATATATAACGTGAGAGTAGCTATGTTATTCTCATTTAACCTATATAGATCAACCCTAAGAACTCTCTCTCTCTATATATATATATATATCTCTCATAATCATCTTATCACCAATATAATCATGTCCTCCTCAAACAAAAACTGGCCTAGCATGTTCAAATCCAAACCCTGCAACAAACATCATCATCGTGACGTGGATACTCCATCTAGCATGCCCTATTCTAATTGCAACATACCTTCTCCTTTTTCCTCAGGTTATTTATACATTGTTGTTTTCATGTATATAATAAACCGCGTATGACTAGAAACAAGCTATATAATGTTGTATATATATACGTTAAGACATGCATGATGATTTGTAAATGGATCTGTGAATCAGATCGTGTACCGGATCCTAAACCGAGATGGAATCCTAAACCGGAACAGATTCGGATACTCGAATCAATATTCAATTCGGGTATTGTTAATCCACCTAGAGAAGAGATTCAAAGAATCCGAACTCGACTTCAGGAATACGGTCAGATCGGAGACGCAAATGTTTTTTACTGGTTTCAGAACCGGAAATCACGGGCAAAACATAAGCTACGTGTTCTTAAAAAAAACCCTAAAATGCTCGGTTGTAACCCTAGCAAGACCAGGAAGGAAAAAATCATTAGTCCTAGTGATAATCCTACTGATCCTTGTTTTGGTTTGGTTAACCATGAAACCGGTTTATTTCCGGGTCAAAACAATGAGTTGGTGATAACTGAACCGGCTAGTTTTTTATATCCGGATGATAATAATCCAAGCTTGACCCAATCAGCGTTTGGTTTTGGTGGTTTTGTTGTGCCGGTGGTAGCTGAGGAGAGGTTGGAGTTAGCCGGCACTAGTAACGGCGTTAATATGAACATTCCAGAGATCAACTTTGGCGGCGGTGAAAATGGTTATTTCCCTAATTCGGTTCCTGTTACTGTTCCATTAACCATCAATCAATCACAAGGTAATCAATCAATCATACATACCAACGATTATTATTTATTTAGCAAGGAATGTTTTTTAACCCAAGAAAAATGATGGGTAAAAAATATTTTATAAATAATACATAGAGTATTGTTTATTCAAATATGTATATGCATATGTTTTGCATAACGAAATACGTAAATATATGGTAAATAAAGATTATTTAACTATCCTAATTAATCTTCTTTTTGACCGAGTAACGCATGCATACGTGTTTTATGGAAATGACGTTTTGGTCTTTTTGATTTGACCACGTACTGTTTAATTTCCAGAATATCTCTCGAGTAAATTGCTTATATTTTTCTACACATGAATTACCTAAAACGTTTTCTATTGATCAATATGATGATGATTAAAGACTCATGGGTTTTGTTTGTGCACGGGGAAATAAAGTATTATCCGGTGGTGGAGATATAGGAGATTATGTTTCTCCAGTGAGGTTGACGGTGTTCATCAACGACATGCCTTTCGATGTGGCGGCAGGACTATTCAACGTCAAAGAGGCTTTTGGAAACAACGCTATGTTGATAAACTCGTTTGGGCAGCCTATTCTCACAGACGAATTTGGAGTTACTTTTCAACCTCTCCAAAACGGTGCTGTTTATTATCTTGTGAGTTTTTAGGGTGATAAGCAAAATTATTTTTAAAAATATGGTTTGAGTCTCTTTTTTTTTTTAATTACTTTAGGGTTGTATTTGATTTTGCAGCTTTAAAAATGAAGATCGAAGATCTGTGGTTTAAGGACGAATATCTAATACAATAAGGGGATGTCTTCACTTTATTTGGTTACCTTGTGTTTTCAAGACTTTGAAAAAGATTTAATTAAAAATTGGAACTTAGTTACAGCTTTTAATGTTTGTTCCCAATGTTATCCAGTCAATGTCAGTTGTGCATTTCTATTTTATTTTGTTCTCGGAATTTCTTATTTGGTATGTTATTGTAATGTAACGTATATTAATTATTAATGGGGAAATAGATGACATGAGGACGATGAGGACCCGTTGGATCTTTTAAAGATGAACTTTAGGATTAGTTTATTCTCCCGATCTGTAGATTCAGTTATTGGAATATAGTTAAACAACAAACAAAACATTCCTTTAGAATTTCAAAAATATCCACTGTTTTTAAATGGTCCGCCAAAATCTTCTTTGAGTTGTTTTTTACATTGGTTATAGTCTTTTTTTTTGAATAAAATGTTAAATTTGATTTAAAAAGAAAATGTACTTTTTACGTTATGAGCCACTTTTCATGACTTAATTTATGAAATTCGTGAAAACAGTTACTAAACTAAGTCACTGTTCCAATTCATACTTGATAAGCCGTCACAAATCCCTTAGCACATGAAGAGAGTTCAACGACATTATCCTATTCTTGACAAGTCTGCCAATGTTCCTGAAGACTACTTCCGATGGTGTCGAGGTATCTCCATGAAAGTTTAAGAGATTTAAGAGATTTAAGAGAAATCAGATGAAGAACATGATGAGAGAATAGAGAGAGATACATAAAGAATGAGGAACTTATTTCCTTAATTAGTTTTGTCTCCACATAAAATGGTTTTATATTAACATGAAACACAAGAGAGATAGTAAGATTTGCTGGATAATTGGGTATTCTAGTGGTTCCATCAGATCTGAATCCAAATTCAAATATGTGTTCACACCTTAAAGTCAACATTCTCCAATAGCTCTTTTTCGTCACAACAACTCAACCGCCTCATGTCATAACTCAGTCACCTTATGTAACTCAGCCGACTCATGTCATAACTCAACCACCTCATGTAACTCAGCCACCTCATGTAACTCAGCCGCCTCACGTCATAACTGAGCCACCTCATGTCAATCTTATTCATGTCTTCATGTCAATACTCCCTCTCAAGCTTTACCACAAAGCATGGTTAAGCTTGGAACCCATGAAGACATCCCTCATTAAAACCTTTTGTGTGAAAAACCCAATGAGACAAAAACACACAAAGGAAAAAAGAGTAGATGCTTCATGGCTTAAGGGGATCATGATCTAGTTAAGTCTATGAGCCCCAATCTTGGGTGAATGTACTCACAGACTTTGATGCTTGTTCCTTTGGTGAAGATATCCGCTAGCTGGTCTTCACTTCTAGTGTAGCAAGGTAAAATGATCTTCTGCTCCACAGCTTATCTCACCTTGTGACAATCCACTTCAATATGTTTTGTCATCTCATGAAACACTGAGTTTGAAGCAATGTGGATGACCGCCTGATTATCACAGTGCATTGTGATTGGTGTTGTTGCTTCTATACCAAGTCTCTTAGCAGATTCCTTATCCAGATGAGCTCACTAGTAAGCTTCCTCATTGCCCTATACTCCGCCTCAGCACTTGAACATGATACCACTTTCTGCTTCTTGCTCTTTCAAGTGACTAAGTTGCCTTCAATGAAAGTGCAATAGCCTGTAGTAGACCTCCTGTCTATCCTATCACCAGCCCAATCTGCATCACAATATCCCACAATCTATGTTCTCTTGTTGCAACCCACCCATACACCTTGGCCAGGAGCTTCCCTTAGATATCTCAAGATCCTTTCTACCATATTCCAATGATGAATCTAGGTGCTTGCATATGCTGACTGACTTGATTCACAGCAAAGTAGATGTCTGGTCTTGTAATGGTGAGATAGATCAGTTTCCCAACCATCTTCCTATACAACTTGAAGTCTCCAAATGGCTCATTTTCAATCTCCCCCTCACACAACACTTTGTAGCCTTCCTCAAGTGGTGTTTTGGCTCCTCTTTCCCTAAGCTTTCCTCCCTTGTTCAAGATATCAAGTGTGTACTTTCTTTGTGATAAGAAAAGTCCTTCTTTAGAGCGGCATATTTCTATCCCTAGAAAGTACTTTAACTCACCCAAATCTTTAATATCAAAAGCAGACTTAAGAAAATCTTTAGTTGAGATGATAGCTTCCTTGTCACTCCCTGTGATGATGATATCATCTACATAAATCAAGATTACCACAATACCTTGCTTGCTTGTGAGAGTGAAGAGAGTATGATCAGGTTCTGACTTTACAAACCCTCTTCCATTAAGGATTGTACTCAGCTTGTGATACCAGGCTCTTGGTGACTGTTTTAATCCATAGATTGCTTTCTTCAACCTTCGGACATTTCCAGGCTTGACCATGTCTTCCATACCAGGTGGTGGCCTCGTATAGACTTCATCTTCCAGCTCACCTTAAAGAAAAGCATTCTTGACATCCATCTGCCACAAATCCCACTCCAAGTTCATAGCAACTGAGAGTAGCATCCTTATGGTATGAAGTTTAGCTACTGGTGCAAATGTGTCTAGGTAGTCTTCTCCATAGACTTGAGTGTATCCCCTTGCCACTAGTCATGTCTTCTTCCTCTCTGGTTGTCCATTTGCACGGTACTTGATGGTGAAGAGTAGTCTGCTGGTGACTGCTTTCTTTCCTTTGGGAAGCTCAGTCTCATACCAAGTGTCATTCTTGATCATGGCTCCAACTTCATCTCCAACTGAGTTTCTCCATTCTTCATGCTCCATAGCTTCTTCATAAGTTGTTGGAACATAGGCTTGATCTAGATTGCTGATGAAGACTACATGCTCTTGAGGATAACTTGCAAAAGAACAGGTTGCTTGGATAGGGTGAGCCACTGTATTGTTGTTGAAGTACACTCTAATGTCAACCCACTTGGATAGTTTCTTCACTCTGGTACTCCTTCTCAGTGGTTGAATTCATTTCCATCACTTTGCGTCTCCATTTGAGTCTCAACATCTGCTTCTGATTGTATCTCATCTTGATCATGCAGATCATGTGCAGGCTGCACATTATTCCCATTGCCCCCCTCATGATCAGGATGAGTGACTCCAACATCTTCTACTGTTTCTTCTACAGCTTGTGGTGGGACTTCCTTGACCTTCTCTGGGTCTTTTGGTAAACTGATGCCAAGATTCTCCATGATACGCCTCAGGTTGTCTGCCCTATCCGAGGGTGTTTGAGATAGATCTTTGAGCTTGTCCCAACTCTTCTCCTCATAATAGCCTCTGGATTTCACAAACTTTACATCTCTGGAGATCAGAACCCTTCTTGATTCTGGAACATAACACTTGTAGCCCTTTTGAGTAGTAGAGTAGCCAATGAACAAGGCTTTAGTACTCCTAGCTTCAAGTTTGTTTCTCAGTTCACATGGCTGCAAAACATAGCACAAACACCCAAATACACGCAAGTGATTCAGAAGGGGTTTTCTATGGTTCAATACCTCATATGGAATACGATCTCCAAGCACTCTTGTTGGTTTGCGATTTATAAGATAACAAGCAGTCATGACTGCATCACTCCAGAATCTCTTGGGCACATTGGTGTAGAACATCATACACCTAGATACCTCCATGAGATGTCTGTTTTTCCTCTCAGCTACCCCATTTTGTTGTCGTGTGTATGGACAGCTGGTTTGATGAATAATTCCATGTTTAGCTAGATGATTTTTGAAGGTTGTGCTTGTGTATTCTCCCCCATTATCTGACCTGAATACTTTGATCTTAACATTGAATTGATTAGTTATGTAATTCCGGAAATTAATAAAAGCATCTAGCACTCTATCCTTAGTTTGAATCATAGTCAGCAAAGTATACTTAGATTTTTGATCTATAAAGGTGACAAAATATCTATGATTTTCCCTAGAAGTGCATGGAGCAATCCAAACATCAGAATGTATAAGATCAAAGCAGTTTTCATAGATAATAGATGACTTAGGAAAAACAGTCTTGCAATGTTTGCCAAGAATACATGCTTCACAACCATCTCTTTTAAAAGAAACATCATGTAATAAAAGGTTCAGTGCACGAGAATGGGGGTGGCCTAGCCTAGCATGCCATAATACATCATGATCTAAAACATGAATTGAAGTAAAAACAGAAGATAAATTGGAGACAGGCTTGATGTCTTCAAGTAGGTACAAGTCCTCCTTTGTAACACATTTGCCAAACAACTTAAGGGTCTCAATATCCTGAAACACAACCTCATTAGGACTAAAAATCACATTGAAATTCAAATCAGTGGTGGCTCTCTTGACTGACAAAAGATTTGAAGCAAACGTTGGCATGTAAAAAGCTCTAGTATCTTTTTCAAACAACTTAAGAGTTCCTACATCTTTAATTGGTATTTTATCTCCATTGGCAATCATGACATTACCTAAGATAGGTTCTATGTTTTTAATTAACTTAGCATCACTAATCATGTGGTGAGAAGCTCCTGAGTCTATAACTAAAGGCTTAACACTACTAGATGTATGCAGTTGATGTACTGATGTACCAAGAGCCTTAGGCAATTTATATGATGCACTGAGAGAGATACCAAGTGTGTTACCAGACTCTTTGACAGCTTTGATGAGTGCATCAATGTCTGACTTCTTGATGGAATCATCTTGTGTAGCTCTCATGGCTGAGCCTCCACTGAATGTCAATGTCTTCCCATCACCATTAGTTGTGTTGCGCACAGAAGTGGATGGTCCCCCCATCTCACCAGAGAAGTTAGCTCTTGCATCAGCTTGGGGAGTTCTGAACTTTTGAGGCTTGAGGTGTGGATGAAGAATCCAACACGTGTTATTGCCATGGCCTTTCTTCTTGCAGTGATCACACACCCAAACCTTCTTATCTTCTGGTTTGTAAGACCCCTTATTAGCTGTGCCATAAGCTTTTGTCTCAGTACCTCCCTGAGCTTGGTTAGCCATGGTGAGCTCCTCTTTTCCTCCAAAGAGACCCACTGATCCTTGCTCCTTTTGTATCTGTGCACACACCTCTTCAAGTGATGGAAGTTCCTTGCTCCTGAGGATGTGCTTGATTAGATCATTGTACCCTGGATTAAGGGTGAAAAGGAGTGCAAAGACCTTGTCTTGCTCTCTCCTTACATTCAACACATCAGGATTAACAGTCCCTGGCCTTAACATCTCAAGCTCAGCCTACAAGAATCTGAACTTTCCAAAGTGTTTATCAAAGTTAGTGTCCTCTTGACTGAGAGTATTGATAGCTCTCTTGACTTCAAACACTCTACTGATGTTAGAAACATTCACTACAAGAAAACAACGGTATTCTGACGGACATTCCGACGGAAAATGAAATCCTCGGAATTTACTCGGAATATACCGACGGAATTCCGAGGAAACATCAATCCGTTGGAATATTCCGAGGAAATTCCGACGAACTAGTGATCGATCGATGCGTTTTTGAACATACACCCATCGATCGATCACATTGTTACGCTTTGGTCCATCTTAGTGATCGATCGATGTTTTTTTGGACATAAATCCATCGATCGATCCGTTTATAAAAAAACATTCGAGATTTTGAAACCCCAAACACTAGTTCCTCGGAATTTCCTCGGAATATTCCGAGGAAATTCCGAGGAACACTTGATATCCTCGAACGATCGATGGGATAATCTCATCGATCGATCACTTTGTTACGCTTTGGTCCATCTTAGTGATCGATCGATG
>NC_027749.1:39859857-39880018 GCF_000695525.1 Brassica oleracea var. oleracea
GAATTTCCGAGGAGTTATTTCCGAGGATTTTTTTCGTCGGTATGTCGTCGGAATAGCGTTATTCCGACGACATACCGACGATTTTTTCCCTCAGTATGCCGCTATTTTCTTGTAGTGATTGCCATACACCTTCTGGAGTGTATCCCATAGCTCCTTGGAAGTTTCACAGCAGGAGTAAGCTTCCAAGATTGAGGTTTCAAGACTGTTCTGGATGATAGACAACACCATGAGATCCTCCTGACCTCTTTTCTTGTCTTCAGTGGCAGCACCAGCAGCATCTTCTTTGCCATCTTCTCCTAGCATGGTCTTTTTCTTTGGGTTCTTGCCCTCCTCAAGTACCTCCCAGAGTCCTCTGCCTCCAAGAGCAGTTTTGACAAGCCTTGCCCACAGTAAGTAATTAGTTCCCTTAAGGGTAACTGGAATCACAACCATCTTTGAGTTATTATCCATCAGGAACAGCTCAAGATTAAGCAAGAAAAGAGAGAATAATAGGGTGATTTGCAGATGAGAAGCTCAAGAACAGTTCAAGAACATCAAGAACAGCTCAAGAACATCTATTATCCAGTGAGTAAAGAGAGAAATTTTGAAAAAATAATCAGAGATTTGCGAAAGTAATATTTGAGATTGAGTAGAGAGTAAGGTTCCAGGAGCTATTAGACTCTGATACCATGAAAGTTTAAGAGATTTAAGAGATTTAAGAGAAATCAGATGAAGAACATGATGAGAGAATAGAGAGAGAGAGACATAAAGAATGAAAAATTTATTTCCTTAATTAGTTTTGTCTCCACATACAATGGTTTTATATTAACATGAAACACAAGAGAGATAGTAAGATTTGCTGGATAATTGGGTATTCTTGGGGCTCCATCAGATCTGAATCAAAATTCAAATATGTATTCACACCTTAAAGTCAACACTCTCCAACAGCTCTTTTTCGTCACAACAACTCAGCCTCTTCATGTCATAACTCAGCCACCTCATGTAACTCAGCCGCCTCATGTCATAATTCAGTCACCTCATCTAACTCAGCCGACTCATGTCATAACTCAGCCACCTCATGTAACTCAGCCGCCTCACGTCATAACTGAGCCACCTCATGTCAATCTTATTCATGTCTTCATGTCAGTACTCCATAGCATTCCTTTCTCTCTAGATTGCGTAGATGGTTGCATGCATGACATAGCAGGTGAGGAAGAGTTCGACTGTATCAAGCTTCTTCTGTGATACAAAGATTGACGATGTCATTCCAGTTCGTTGAGTAATGGTTTCATATCATGTTTCGTGATAATTTGACCTAGACTGCTGACGAGTAAGGGCAAGAGAAGAAAAAGATGGCTGCGTGTCTCCACATGTTGTTGGCAGAGGACACAACTTCCATCAATTGTCGCATTCCAAACAGCCATTCTTTCTCCCGTGGAAAGACGGTCATGCAAATCAAACCAAGTACGGAACTGATACTCTGGTGTAGCGCAGCTGAACCAGAGGCAATTGTGTCATGGAACCGTTGTTTTGGTTGTTCTTATATGATTCCACGTGTCTCTCGTAGTAAAGGACGGCTTGTAGGTGTCTTTCTTTCCCTTCCATAGAATCACATCTTCATCCTTTGTATGATTCAAAGAGAGGAGGTTATGTTCGATTCTGAGCAAAGTCTGAGAACAATGTTGTCTCCTTCTCCTCTTTGTCCAAGCTGTAAAGATCATTATCATTCTTCCCAAGCAAATTTTTATTTTCTCGGGTTTAATTCACAACAAGGCCATAATAAAGCATAGCAAATTGATATCACTCAAATTATCCTAATGAGTGATTTTTACTCTCTCAAATAATAAGTTCAATCGTAGTACTTAGGGATCGAATCCACAAAGAGCGAGAGCACACAATAGATCTAAAGCAGTATTGATTAAGCTAGACAGTAAATAAATAATTCAGAACTAGCAGATTGTTTGGTGGGTCGGTTGGTTCGTAAACAATATGAGAAAATAGCTAAATCTAGTGTTCGTGTAATAAGAATTATAGTGATATAGAATGCCTAACTTATGCAGATGACAATCCTAGAACACGATGTCTAAAACAATATTCTTATATGCCAAAACAATAAGCTAAAAATACATGTCTTTGAACCTTTTTTTTTTCAGCACATGTCTTTGAACATGCGTTCATTAATCATTATTCATGAACTTGTCCGAGCACCATCTTCATAGATACGTGTAAAATATGTACATATTGTCTTAACTTAATACATTAATTTAGATTCAATTCATGTAAGCAAAATGTTGCAGTTGATCTACTTTCGATTAAGTTTTCTATTAATATTTCTTTTATGAAACTAATAGTTGTGTTAAATTACCAAACTACTCAAAATAAAAATATCTCAAAATTCTACTAAACTAGTTTAAAACCCGCGCGAGATGCATATTTTTATACGCATTATTTTTAGGAAGAATTTCATGTTTACCACTTTCATGGTACCATTATTCATCCTTACCATCACTAAAGAGACATTTTCAAAAATACCTTTTTCGTTAAGTGGCAAAAGACTTTTATACTCTTGTTTTCCATATATATAATAAATAATTATTTAAATAAAATAAATAATAATAATATTATTTTTTTAAGTTTCCGAATTATTATTTTTCAAATTCAAATTTTTTAAAATTTTTTTAAGTATTTATTCATATATATATTAGAATCCTAAATTTCACATTCCAAAAATCCTATCTCACCCCTCAACTCTAAACCCTAAGTCTAGATTAGCTAACCATAGGTGTGTAAATGTCTTTTACCCTTCATTAAAAGTGAGGGTAAAAGTGGTTAATGTAAACATGAAAAGTGGTACTATGAAAGCGGTAATTGACGTAATTTTCTTTATTTTTAGTATTATTATTTGTTTAACATTTTTACATATTATGAAACAAATTAATAAATATATGTTGAATAATTAAAAACTATTGACTGTTACGTGTATAATTAAACTGACAAAAATACATAAATTAAATAAATCATGTTTGTTTATTTACAATCATTTTGTAGTAAATATATTTAAACAATTACTTTCTCTATTTTGGATTGTATGTAATTAAATTTAAATAATATTAACATAGATATATAGTATATTTTTAATATGAATATCTATGAAATGAAACTTCCTAATTATATGATTTTATGGTCATTTTTATTTTTTAACAAAAGTTGTAAACCATTAATAACAAAACCTTTAATGTGGATTTTTAATATTTTAATAATTTATAATATTTTGAAAATTCAATGCAAATTTTGAAATTAAATATTAAGTTCTTAATTTCAAAAATTTTAAACCATTGATCACAAAATTTTCAATATGAGAATTTTAACATTTTCGTAATTTACTCGTTTTAAAAATTTTTAAATATAACATATACGAAAAATCTAAAATTTTATTATATGGTTAATATGATTGTTTAATTTTTTTTTAATAATATAAAATTAAACAAAAATAATTGAGAATATGTAAATTGTTATTCAAATCTTTATTATTAAAATTATTAATTGTCAAATATATATTATATTTACTTTTGGTAACTCTGTAGCTTTTATTTAAGGAAAGAATGAAAATATTAATTATAGATTGTTAATTTTAATGAAAAGTATATAATCTATGTTTGGTGGAACAACATATTTCTTTAGAGGCTTTAACAAGCATTATAGTGATGACACGTGTGATACCTAAAATGTTGTAATGATTTTCTTTTAATATATAGGAGATATTTCATGGAGAAATGCATAATTATGAACTTATAGACCTAGCTAGTATAAACTATTTATGAAAATGTCAGCCATAAAAATATTTTGCAGCGCAAAGAAAACAATGTTATGATGAACATGCATTTGGGATTCTCAAATCACATTTCACAATCGTAAAATGACTAGTTTTCTTTGGTGTAAAAGACTGGGTTCTATGTTCCCACAATCTCGTTTCACAATTTGGGGATCTATTTATACATATATGTTTTTTTGTAACTGGTTTCATAAATGCAAAAGAAGAGAAAAAATATTATTCCATACCTAGGTCGGATTGGTTTTTATGGGCGAGGCTCCTTGAGTGAATTTCCAACCCATATTTATAAAGATCAAATAGAACCAGATACATTAAGGTCCGAAAGCCATATGTCAAGAACTTTAACGATTATATCAACTTAGCAGCATCACCAATTTTAACAGTGGTTACACCTCTTTACCGTGAATCTAGCATTATAAATAATCTCTCTCAATAAGAATTGAATCCGAGTGGCAAAGTGCCTACTAGACACTCCTTTAACACTAGGCCAACACCTGATTGGTCAATGAGCATCAGGTTAGTTTCAAGGTTCGATCCCCACCGAAAGCACCAAAGGTTGAGTGTTGAGTTCAAAGTGATAATTAATGAATGATTAGGAATAAGTGGGTCAGAAATTTGGTTTATATTAGAAGTAAATCAAGGTCTAAAAGAGGTTACAAATATAACGCGAGTTCGATATTCGAATCGAGCTCGAGATACAAATAAAGATCTGGTTCGCTAAGTTCTTTCTCTACAATCTCTCTATCTCTCTTCAAGGAAAGTCTATACTTTGCTCGTTTAGAAAAAAAATCTTCTTTTATAGCCATTGTTTAGATCAGATAAGACAAAAAACAGCTCGTCATCCTTACTGATGAGGTCATATATTCGGTCTTTATCAGGTGAAGTCACGTATTCTCTGCGACATGGGTTTGCCTCGCTCCGTCCCAAAGCATTAAATGTGAATCACTTTGTCGTCCGTACTCGTTAACCGGTCAGCATGCATGTCTTGAGTATGGGCTTCGGCTCGTCGTTGAGTCACCGCTTTCTATCTGTTGTCCTTTAATTTTTTGGGCGTTTCGTACGAATGGGCCTTAGATTAAGTCGGGCCGGACATTGATGGGGGTGAAAACCCCACCTTCAACAATAATAAAACCCACAAAGATAACTACATAGATCCACATAGAACCATGAAGATCATTATGTTGTTTTAACAAGACTTTGAACTGGTCAAACAAAGAACTATGTTGTTAAGAGACACAGTTGCATAAGTGCTGAAGAGAGAGCCGGATTATCACCTCGAAAGCTTGCCAACTGGTTGTTTATTAGGCGATTGAAATTATTACATATTTCATCGATGGATTAGAAAGTTTGACGATAGAAACGATTATTGCGTTCCATCCAAAAAAAATATTATTGCTTTGCCAATATAGGAGAATTAAGCTTTTATAATACCTATTTATAGTTAATGTCTGAAGCTGAATGAGAAAGTTGTTAAAGGTTATTTGAGGTACTAGCGCGGGTCTTGAAGCTGCTCTTGACCAAAGCTGCCAACAGAAGTAGTATTCAAAGAAAAAATGGTCCTTTGATTTTGGAGCAGAACTGCAAAGAAGGCATGATGGTTCAATAGACAAATTCCACTTCAAAATTTGATCCATAACAGGGGACGTGATAGGTAAAAAATTCAATAGGATAATTTAATTGCAAGTACAATTCTAGTTGCTATAGTAAGAGTCAATCCAACCTAGAAGTGTTCAAATTTAAGAGAATGCAAGTTGTCAATTAAGCTAAGCAAAAAATGTGGATTTTACAACAACTAATGATTAAATAAACAACTCAATTTCAATCAAGATACTGACCAAAACAAATTTTAATCACGGTTTAAAGATTAAACGCATGGGATTAGGTAATGGATTATAAATTAGTGACTTCTAACTCAGAATGCTAAACATGATCAACTAACAAGCTAGCTTCTTCAACTTAAAATCACACAAATAAATCAATTCATTTATGACATCAATTCATATGTTAATCATGTATTTAATATCAATTTACATTAGTTAATTACAATCAAACATGCATTGAAAACAAGTCTAAATACTTTTTAACATTCTTACCATCAATTTTCATTGACTAAGCATGCGAAAGTAAAATACATTATGAGATGCATTTAAATATTTCATCACAAATTTATCGGATATGAAATAACCTAAATTCTAGATTAATATTAGCTAAATATAATTAAGCATTAGATATATGTCATGTGTAAGAAACAACGTCAAATCCCATGGATACACAATATTTACATAAACATTTTGGAGTAATCAAACACTATGTAGAAGTTTCCTAATCAGAAGATGGTGTGATATTTAATTAGTTGATTAGGGGTATACGTTTGGATACCCATTCAGGTTCATATCAGTATTTCGGGTACATATATCTTGGTATAGAGATATAGAACCTGTTCAAGTATTTTTACACTTCGGATAGGTTTTGAATATTTGTAGTTCAGGTTCAAGTACGTAATTTGGATCAGATTCGGGCTTTGTATTTTTACAAAGTTACATAGTTCTTAAAAAATGTTTAAATCGAAAAATTATAAATTATAATCTTAAATCATGAAACAAACTCAAGAGCATCCATGTATCACTGATCCTTAATCGCCTAACTCAAACAAAAACAAAAACAAAAATGTTCGTAAGATGAATCATATGTGATTCTCTTCCCCGTCGTCCATGGAGAAGAAGACAAAGAAAGTTTTTTGTAGTGTTCATTTTGATTAATTTGAATATCTTTTGGATTAGCTTTCAGATCGTAAATATTTGGGACCTTAACCGACTTCAAAAGTTCGGCTACAATGAATAATGAGAGATATAGGTTTAGACTAAGGTATATATATGTTCAGATGACTTCGGATTGTGCATTGGATTTCGAATATCTCCGATCAGGTTCGGATATGATGTGCCCTAAATCAGCAGCAGAAACAAATCAAGAAGGCTTGGCTTATGGGTCTGGATTAAACGATATGGGCTTCAGGATTTATCAAAAATATTTATATGAACATGTTTCAGCCTAAAAAAAGGCCCAACAAGAAAATACAAGTCATTGGCGTATAATATATCAATCTGACGGTAATTCAGAGACCGTCGACCATGCAAAAGGACACGATCAGCCGAAGAGTTTTGTGATCACAAATTTCCAAATTCGGTCAAAGTATTGGTCTTTGGTCTTTAGTCAAGTCTACAATATTTATGAGTTTTCAAGTTTCTAGGTTTTGACTAAACATTTTGTATGCCAACCTTTTGTATTTCTCGCCTATTATATAAAAGTCATTTGATCAATGAAATGAAATGAAATAAGGTTTGAGTGAATATTTTTGGAAACCTGTGAGAGAGATTCTCATGTTTGTTCCTTCGGGAACTTTTCGATCTTTGGTGGATTCCGAGATCAATCGGCTTATCAAGTGAATTTCATCCTCATTTGTGGCGTCATTCTACCAATTAAAGGGTGTTCATTTGGTGTTTAAACAGTTCAGGTGTTGAGTTTCATACACTCCTCATTAGTTCTGCATCAGACTTCATCTGGAGGTTCCATAGTCTATCTTCTTGTTGGATCGTCGATAGCATCAGGTATTGGATTTAATATACCTCTTGTTGGATCTACACGACCCTTAGAAACTTAGGATTATCCAAACTAGTCTGGCAGAATGATCCTTCAATTTAGGGGCGTATCAGAATATCCAAACTTGTTGAAGACGAAACTCAATTAAATATTTTGCTTTTCAGATATCCAAATTTGTTGAATACAAAACTCAATCAACTATTTGCTATTTTTTGTTCGGATTTCGGATCAGATTTTCAGATTAGATTCGGGTGAAATTCTCAGGTCTAGCAGATGATAAATATGTATGCATCAATTGGGAAATCATTTAGAAGAACAAAAAATATTTTTTTAAAAAGAGAAAGAAATGGATTATGAAAAAATGGAGATAGTGCGTAAGAAATCTCCTAATGTAAAACTTCATTTTTTCCTCCAAAATGGAGTAAAAGTGAAAATGAAGTAAAATTGCTCAAACTCTATTTCTTTTCTCTCCTAATTGGAGTAATGAACAAACAAAAAATAGATTACTCCAGAGTTAAATTGGAGCATTCTTTACTACATATTCATTTTACTCCATTTAAGAGGAAAAAAATGGAGTGGTGACGTAGATACTCTAAGGAAGAGTTGGCTAGAATTATCGAGCCAACGTTGTTTATAGTTTTTCAATCGGATGCTAAAGAGTCTAAGAGACTTTAATAACTTTCAAATGTATTAAGATCCACACGGAGTAAATAGGCAAAGGCTGTATCTGTTTACCAATTGAAAATGAACAAAAGTAAAAAACAACACATCTTAGTCGCTGAGTCTTGTTTTGTTTTAGTTATAAAGTAGGGTAGTTCTCCGATGAGCTTGAACACTTGGCTCATTTGCGAGCATCGACTTTCTTCGCGTCTCTCGCTACAATAAAAGTAAGACATTAAAATAAGATCAGAAACAGTAATTTTTAAAAACAAATAATGTTTTGTTTTACCTGCTTTTTCCTCTTCTCGCTTCTTGGCAGCTTCTTCTCTCTGTTGGCGAATCAGAGCCAAACGATCTGTACACAAACACACACAAGGGATAAGATAATCAATAGGCTCATCTGGTAACAAAGAAAGAGAACAAGAGGTCCATTGTTTTTTTACCTAAATCCTTTCTTGCTTGCTCGGTTTTGCCTTGCTCCTGCAACCTCATGTATCGCTCATGAGCTCGTTGCTTCTCTAGCTCCTCCCTGCAGAAGATCATTTAAGATGGAACTGTTAAGAAGCTAAGCTACTCAATATCTAATGTTGAATGTTCAGTATTAGCAACAAACCTTTCACGCCTTGAGAGTTCAGTGGTTTTACTTGCCTAATCAACAAATGGGAACAACAGAGAGAAAAACACAAAGATATTAAGACAAAACATATTTATATATATGGAGAGATTCGCAGAAAGTGATTACACAGAGAAGCTTACATCAAGGTCTCTCGCTTTCAAGGTCTTTGGCTTAGCTCTGTTAGGGTTATCAACTTCGATTAGAGCTTCATGTCCTTTCTTCTTCACCTGATGTTGTTATACAAGGTAAACTGTAAAGCAATGATAATAGATGAACAAAGGCCACATAACATTACAAGGGGGTTCCCACTCACATCAGATTCATCTTCGGATTCTTCTTCTTCTTCTTCAGATTCCTCTTCAGACTCCTCTTCGATATCTTCTTCATATTCAGCTTCTTTCTGATAATATCATCACACAGAAAGAAAAAACAAATCATTCACCACACACGTAGACAAACAAACAAACAAACATATAAAACATGTAAGAGAAAACAACCAAAGTACCTGCTTGAACGAGCGAGGACGTGCAGCAGAAGTGCCAGCAACTGCATAACACCAAAAAAAACACATAACATCAATCTTGAAATATACAATCCCTAGAAAATAAACCCAAAATTCACCAAAAACTGAACCAGTCAAATTCAATTGAACACATTAAGGCAATCCTATTGATCTTCCGAGACAGAAACTTTACAAAAGCCAGCAAAAGTGAATCAAGTCATCAAAGAGAGTAGCAGAGCAACAGTTAAGAACTTAACCAAACCCTATCTATCAAACACAAACATTCGGTACGAAACAACGCAACAGCAAATCAACACCGTGTACCCAATGATTATCTAACACGTGTAGTATAAATCTACAGAGCAAAAAGAAATCAATAGATCGAGCAAACGAAATTAGGGCAAATATGAAATGTTTTCCACAAAAGCCAAACACATAAACGAAACCTTACGTATCTCAGCAGCACTAGAGAATCGGCGTTGGCCTGTAGGTTTCCCCTTGAACTTGCCTCTTCCCATCGTCTCCACAAAACTCAAACTCCGAAAGCGAAGAAGAGATCAAAAACTGGTAAAAGAAGGAAACACAGAATCGGATTCGAAAGCGAATGAGAATTGGGTCTTCTTGATTCAAATTAGTGGAGGAGGGATCTCGTCTTCTCTTTTTATTACGGTCACACCACACCACTACCAGACGAAAACCCTAAAAGCACCTCTCACTTTTGTGGATTCTGTGTGTTTTAAGTATTGATTATAGTTGCTCCTCTGTGTTACGGTGTACTTAAAGATCGTCTTAATCTATTGATCGAACGGTCATTTTCTCGTTTTGTACTATGGTAGCTTACATATATTTCCTTCTAATAAATATTTATCACCATATTTATTTTAAATATGTTTGTTTTACTATATTTCGAAAACTTTGACAAAAATGAATTTTTTTTAGATTAAAATTTACTTTAATGGTGATATATAAACTTTTATATAAAGAAATTGTACATGTGAGGAAATATGATTTAGACGAGTTAGATGATATTATTTTGATAGTTGTGGCTGGTTGGTTTGTACAGATAATATCAAAATTTGTGGCTCGTTGGTCTACGGTCGTATCATCTATTCTAATAAAAAGGGAAGTATATTTCCTACTTAATCCTTAGTTTTACTCAATAATTATTTTTTTATGACATTGATATTATAGAATTTTGATTTTTAATTAAATACATCTAATCTAATAAAAGGGAAGTACATTTTGTACTTAATCCTTAGTTTTGCTCAATAATTACTTTCTTATGTCACTGATATTAAACATAGAGTTTTGACTTTCAATTAAATACATCTAATATATTAAAAGGAGTTAACCCTTACTTTTGCTCAATAATTACTTTTTTATGCCACTGATATTAAACATAGAGTTTTGATTTTTAATTAAATACATCTAATCTATTAAAAGGGAAGTACATTTTGTACTTAACCCTTAGTTTTGCTCAATAATTACTTTTTTATGCCACTGATATTAAACATAAAATTTTGACTTTTAATTAAATACATGATTTGCCTTATTAATAAACTTGAAAACTACTAAACCAATTCATCTTCCGTTACCAACAATCACAATATCAAATCATTCACATAAGCAGCACAAGATTTTTTAGGTTTTTTATCTTGCAAATCACGTTTAAAATCATATCATTTAACCGGACTAACCTGTTTAGTATTTTATGGGCTTGGTCAATTAAAATATAATTAAAGCCTAATCCACATATATTGTGATGAAAATAAAGTTTTAACATTGTAATTAAGTTTTGGCCCATTTCAACAAATTAATTACCAAATATTTATTTTTTTATTTGCCATGTTGTTAATATAATACATATTGTTTATATATCAACCCATCTATTTATAATTTATATAAGATGTTTTATTTTGAAAATTTTGAATTATAAATTTACATAAATATATAATTACATTATAAATAGGATAATGTAGTTAAGTATTACTAATTGACAAATATCTTATCTAATAAATCGTTTTGATTTGTCTAATATCCCATCACGATATAAACAATCAATAACAAATTTAGAAACAATTATTTTTTATGTTAGGTTTAATCTTGGTAATAAAATGAACCGAGTTTTCTTTTGGGTTTACATCAATCCAAAAACAAAACAAAAAATATATGAAACAGGAACATCAATGTTTAACATCTATTAAGTTTGAACATATATCTGCGCGGACGCGCGGGTTCAAAATCTAGTAATTTTTAATAGTTGTGTTTTTTTTTTTGAGAATGAATATAGTGATGATATAAGTAAATACACATGTTACTTTTAGCTTGATGATATATCACATGTCTAATATTCATATCATATTCGATTATTAAAAATAAATAGGATGATAGCACATAATAAAATTTAATTTTAAATAAATAAAAATACTAATTACATTAAATTTTATGATAAAAATTCTATTATTCAATAATTATTTTAAAAATAATTATTGATCTGTACGGCACAGAAAAATTCCTAGTTCCTATTTTTTTTTGTCAGCTCCTGGTTCATATATAAAAACTGTAAATTGACATGTGGTGACATATAAATCATTTATATAAAAAGGATTTGTTATAACATTTGTTATAACAGTATATTTTTAAAATTCTTAATTTTTTTTGTCAGTTACCGTTTAAGCTAGATCAAATTTTAAAATTCTTAACTTTAAAGCTAACACTGAAAGTATTTTGATATTATCTGTACAAACCAACCAGCCACAAATTTTCAACCATAATTCTCCATAGAAAACAAAAAAAAGGAAATATGACTCAAAACTTGATTTTAACCCAAAATGCATACTCAAATTTGAATCAAATACAAAAGTAACCCAAAAGACTAGTGAAATTACAACCAACATCTTATGACCAAACAAAAAACCAGAATTTATTTTTACGATTATAGCCATATAAAGTCTTCTGAGGTTTTGTAAGTCTTCAGGAAGTCTTCTTATATAGTAGATCTTAAAAATAATTTATAAGTTTTATAAAAAAATATTTTGATGGGACAAAAAAATTGAAATCATGTAATTTTATAAATATTTGTAATTGATATAAATTAAGATCTAGTAATACTGAATTGTTTTCAATATAGATTAGTGACTGTAGTGTGTCATGGTATTCTTTGGTTAAAGGTTTGGTAACATATGTTGTGGCATTGCATGTATTCTTAGGGTTAGATTTCGAAATCTTAACTTTTTTTTGAAAAATTAAATTTTGACTTATATGTGTATAGTTTTGTGTATATTAAACACTTTTAACGTTGATTTTAAGTTTTTTTTTTTAATGAAATGTTTAATTTATTGATCACTTTAAAAGGATATATGTACAACTATATTGAGTTCAAAAGATTAAACTTAGAAAAGAAACTGAAACTAATCAGGCTAAGTTGTACTATCGTGTGCTTCAAACCATCGGATCATCAGGCCCTACAGTCGCGGGTTGCAGGCATACTTGAGGGAAGTGATACGGTTCCTTACGGTCTTATCGATCAACTTTGCTAGCTGAGCCACTGACTTGTTGCTGGTGTTGTGCTTTCTTTCATTACGTTCACGCCAGGTTAGGTAAACAGACACTTGGAAGACCAGTCTCAGAAGGATAAAAGTGACTCGATCGTACGAACCAGTGAGCAGTCGAGACAGAGTTATGTCCCAATCAGGATCAGTTTCCAAGCCAAACAGATTCCCTGTCACTTTCAACCAAACCATAAACGTATAGGGGCAAGCAAAAAATATGTGATCTCTTGTCTCATCTGGTTCCATACAGAAAATGCAGCACTGCGGTTGCCCCCAACTGCTTGTACGACGACCTGTGGAAAGCCTATCATGGATGGCTAGCCAGGTGATGAAAGCGTATCGAGGAATCCCTTGCGAAAACTGGGTAAACGGCCTATTTCCACACCATAAGTAGCATATAGTAACAGTTCTACACAATTTTTCAACTTCGACCTAATTCCACATATTAAAAGTATTAAACCCTATTTCTCGCCAATCCAAAAGATTAAAACCCATATCTTCATAATATATTAAGTATGAACTAAAATCCACACAATCCGATTTAGATCGGTTTACTATTCAAAAATTTGAAACTTAACCAATGGCTAACCTAATTGAATCGATACAATCTGATTTTAAAAATTTACCAAAGTCTGATTGAGAAGTTAGGTCGGGTTTGCATTTGGATCTCAGGTTGGCCCGGGTTTTAAATTCGGTCCAAAACATACTAACTTGGTATCGGTTTACGTTCAAACCATTTAAACCAAGTCAAACCTTCATATATAAGGATATGAGTTTCGATCTTTCTGACTGGGGAGAAATAAGTTTTAGTACTTCTAATATGTGGAACTAGGTCGAGGTTAAAAGATTGTGAGGAACTGTTACTATATGATACTTCCGGTGTGGAACTAGGTCGTTTACCCGCGAAAACCAGACCAACTTGCTCCAATTCACCTTGTTCTTAGACTGTCGGATCTGGTGCCAAGTTTCAGAAGCCACAAACCTGGAACCATAATTACCATCCCTTCTCTTCCATAGAACTGCATCTCTACCGTCTGTTAAGCAAATGTTAAATGCTTTAATGTCGACAATCAAGGAGAGGAGATTCGGGTCCCTGCATCTACGAAAGTGCCATAGGCCCTCACGAAATACCTCACTGATACGAGCCTCCCTTCTAATACCCAGCCTTTGCGTACTAATCTCTCCAGCAACCTCGATCAGACGACCTCTAGGATACCATATATCAGTCCAAAACCGAGCAGTATTGCCATCATTCACTTCATATCTCAGAAAACTTTTTGCCATAGAACGAATATGCAGCAACTTTCGCCACAATCAAGACCCCAACCCAGTGTCTTTGACGTCCCAGAACGTGCCTTCACGAAGCAACTTGATTTTAAGTTTTATGAAGTGTTTGTTTCTAGTTAGTTAGTTATTTTTGAGTTTAAGGTTTAAGTGATTTAAGTTTTTCAACAAATAATGCACTAGAAGACTTTCGCGGAAGTCTTCTAGGCGAATAGTAAATTTAAGGTCTAGAAGACTTTCAAGTAAATCTTCTAGGAAGTATTTCAAGTAAGTCTTCTTGAAAGTTTTCTGAATTGAAAGTATATAACCTTATTGGAATTTGTGTCTCTCTATATAAAGAAAATTTACATACTCATTTTTTTCTTCTCAAATGGTTGCAACAAAAATGTAATGTTTCTCATTCTAAAACTCTCCGGCATCTCTATAATCTCTTTGAACTTAAAAACACTAAACTTTATACCAATTTCTTATTTTTATCTCATGTATTCTCACGGGTTTATTTTGTTTTTGCAGATTTTTCATTACATTGTTCTCATCTTCTACTCCCTTAAAAGTAGATATATAAATCATATTTTTTTGAGTTGGTAACCTCTTGTTTCTTAAAGCTCTTATCTTTTGAAAACTCTTTTTGTTGTTTTAATTCTTACCTTATTTTTTAAGCTTTTCAATGTTTTGAAGCCATTTGAATGTTTTTGGATATGCATGTGTTTTAGATCTGAGACAAATTTGAAAGACTTCCAAGGAAGCCTTCTCGGAAGTCTTCTAACATTTAATGCACTAGAACACATTCTGGAAGTCTGACTTCTTGGAATTCATATGACAGAGTATTCTCTCATGCCTTCTTTTTCATAACAGATCTGAGTGTTTTGGTAAGTTTCTACGTCTAATTTTTTTTCACTTGGTAACTTTCGATTGCTTAAAACTCTTACCTTTTTCCCAAATTAAAACTCTCCAACTCTCTCAAATTTTTTGGAACTTGAAAACACCAACCTTTATATCAATTTATCATTTTTTGTCTCATGTCTTTCTCACTAATTCATCTTGTTTTGCAGATTTTTTAATACATAGTTCTCATCTTCTACTCTTTTAAAGGTAGATCTAATTTTTTTGGATATGTACTTTTGTGTGTTCTTTAAAGGTAGATCTATCTCATCTTCCACCCATTTTCTCAGTTTTTGAAACCATTTGAACGTTTTTGGATTTGCAGGTTTTCAGATCTGAGTCAGAATTTAGAAGACTTCTGGGAAGTTTCTAGGAAGTCTTCTAACATATAATACGCTAGAAGACTTCCTGGAAGTATTCTGACGGAGTCTTCTCCCATCTTAAGTGGAGTCCAAGCTTGTCTTTGTGGTCCATTTTTTGATTCGTAGGTGTACTCTTTTAGTTGTAAATTCTTTTGTAAATTTGAAGAGATATTAATGAAAACATTTTGGTAAAAATGTTGTCTACAATATTATCTTGCCAAAAGTACTTGACATTATTGAATTTATTGATCCAACTTAAATAACAAAACACAATAACACAAAAAACTAGTCAAATTTACTACAACTAATAAAGAAGACTTCTTAAGAAAACTTAGTCAAATTCACAAAAGATTAATCATTACACAAGTTAAAACATATAACATTTTCACTAGAAGTCTTCTGGGAATTTTTCTCGGAAGACTTAAATGTCAAGCGGAAAATTAAAATATAATCGGGAAATTAAAATTTACGCGGAAAACTCAAATTATAAATGAAAATTGAAATTTCAAATTTCATGAAAGTTAAAAAGTATATCTTATGATCTAAGAAAACACCTTAAACCATATGACTTGATATTCTTGAAGTTACTTAACACTTTTGAAAGTTAAAAAACATATCTTAAAGTTACTTAACAAGTTTACAAAAACTAACGTAGAATACTTTCACGGAAGTCTTCTCTAATTAGCTAGAAACATTAATAAACATGAATGTTTGCAAACTAATTAAAACCAATTAAATTATGAGTTTCATTCAGGAACCCCAATATCGACTAATATACATAAATTAATAAGAAAATGTTAAAAAAGTCTTTATAGTTTTAGATAAAATGAAAGTCTATTATACTTTGACATAGAAGACTTCCATGGAAATTTTCCAGAGGACTTCTAGGAAGTCTTCTATTTAGTTCATTTTTGCTATTGAAATTTTACAAAGGAAGACTTCCACAGAAGTCTACTCTACATCATACTTCTGTGGAAGTCTTAATTTGTAAATATTGGCTTACTTTTTTAAAAAAAAATCAAAAATACCAGAGAAGACTTCCCAGTAAGTCTTTTATGATAAAATTTTTAGTTTTTCAATTGACCGAATTGCGTAAGAAATTTGATTTTTTCTAGAAGACTTACATGGAAGTCTTCCAACAGAAAAAATAAAAACTTAAATATTTAATTTTAACTAGAAAATTTCCATGTAAATCGTCTTAGGTTTAGTTGCAATTGAAAAATAAAACCTAAATATTTAATTTTAATTATACGACTTTCATGTAAGTCTTCTGCCTACACATAAGTTTTATGTGATAACCAAAAGTTTGACCAGAATCTCGGAATAAAGTCAGGAAGACTTACATGGAAGTAATCTAAATAAAACTAAATATTTAAGTTTTATTTTTCAATTGCAAAAGTAACATGAGACGACTTTCACCGACAGTGAGAAGACTTCCACCAACAGTTGAGAAGACTTCCCCAGAACCATGTTAGCCTTCTAGAAAAAGTCAAATTACTGACACAATTCGGTTAATTACAAAATTAGCATGTTTATCCTAGAAGACTTACGGGTAAGTCTTCTCTGGTATTTTCGAGATTTTTTTATTAACAAAGAAAAGTTAGAAAACTTCCAAAAAGTCATCTCTAGAAAACATACATAAAGTTAATTGCAAAACTAACGTCTACATTGACCAAAAGACTTCTGTATAAGTTTTCTCATTGTAGAAGACTTACACGGAAGTCTTCTAGCGAATAGATCTGGAAAAAATAAAAAATCATTGTTTGATCCAGTGAAGTTCATGTTTATCTTCATGAAAGTTACTTGTTCTTGACCAAGAATCATAAACTTGAGTAACTCTAGTAAGCTTATAAATTTTGAAATAAAAAAATTGGGATTTTGTGATGAAATAAAAGAAAAAGTGAAAGGGTAATGGTTTGTGTGTGTAAAAAATAAGAATATGAAAATGTAGATGTGTATTTAGGTGCATTTAGAGATTGAAATTATTTGTTCATGGTGGTTGATGTATTGATGATAATGATAATGTTGTAAATAAAAGAGGTAGACGAAGATGATTGAACAAAACAACCATATTGGAAAAAGTATTAAAAAAATGAAAACTGATCACGGGTTTGTGATATTATTTGTATATCCAAGTCAGGACATTCATGAAACCTTCTTCCACGGTTGTGCCATTCATGAGAGCTGATGTCCCAATGAATGAAATATTTTTTATCTATCTTCGAGAACGACTCTGCATCTTTTGCAGGCAGGGGGAGGCGGAGATAGTTAAGGAGAAATGGGGTCAGCTGACCCTACTAATTTTTAAAATATATTTATTTTTGTTTAAGAAAAAAATTATTGATTCCACTAAAATATAAAATTTGACTTCAAAAAAATATAATTTCACTAAAATAGTTACAAAACATTAAAATTTAAAGTTTAATCTGTAATTTTTAATGGTTTATAAATAATAGTTTAAAAAAAAAATAATTTTGACCCAGTATAAAACATTTCTGGCTCCACCACTGAACTGCGTAAAACATTAGTTATGGATTTCAAATGTTTTGAAGGTTTTTAATATAGGGATAAACTCCCTAATTACTAAAATAAGATATTTTATGAATTTTCTTACAAAATGTTTATATCCCCCGATATCTCAGATCCGGTCCTAGTGCTCCATTGAAACTTCTATGCTAATATCAATATCAGTTTGTTACCAAGCATGATCATGACGTTGTCAGTATGAGCATGCTCATTCCTTCTTTAAGTCAACAAAAGCATTGACTGTGTAGGCTACATGTTTTTCTAAAAATATTTTAAGCCACGGCTAAAATTTTATGTAAAGTTTTTTCTTTCCTTAGGTCTAAACGAGATGGCAAAATGAAGGTTTTCCTGCAGGCCTGGCCTGGCCCATATAAGGCCCATGCGAAGCGAAATTGAGAAGATCACAAATCACATCCCAAATTGGGGCAGGCCTCGCAAGATGAATTGGATGATTTGCGGGATGTGCCATTTGGGTCTTGCGGGACATTTGGGTTTTCTGCTACACTGTTGATTTTCAATCTTCACGACAAAAGAATAAGATTTTATGCGATCTCTGATGCGATTATTCTTCACATCTTCTTCAATCTACGGCACAACTCTTCTTTTGCTTCTCTTTTTGATCCATGACTTTCTTCTTCTCTTTCGATCGAAGACTCTTTTTCTCATACTTTTTTGCTTGATCAAATCTCTGTCGTCTCATGTCGGTTCTCCACAATGAAGATCAATTCGCATTCTTCTTTTGATTTTTCTATGTAATTCACTATCTAAAAAAATATGCTAATTTTATTGTTTGATTTAGTCTTCTCGTATATAATTATGTTTCATATATTATCTTTTTTTGTGGATTACATAACTATAATTAGCTTAAATAGGATATTCCTTGTATGTTTGTTAATCAAGTGAGAATATACAAATTTATGGGTTTGGTTATATTTAGGGGTCTGGTGATGAGTTTGAAAGTATGTGGAGGTTTATTGTGGGTTTACATAGTCTATGGGTGTAAAGAAGACAATCCCATAGTATTTAATACTAAAAGTTTGTTTGTGCGGAAGATTAGATTTTGTTTATTTAAAAACTTACAATTTTTATACTTTTGACATGTTTTAGTTTTATTTGTGGTCAAAAAATTATTGTGACATGGTATTATTTTAATTATTATTATTGCTTTATGTTATTAAGACTAAAAAATATTTAGCTTTGTGTCCGAAGGAATTCAAAGTTTCCAGGAGCTTGTGGTCAAGTGGTAAAGGGAAGGGTTTGAGATGTCACCACATTTCAGGTTCGATCCACCTGTCATACGAAACTAAGTCACATTTTCTTGGGCATCCTACACGGATATGGGCTACTGCTTTTCGGCCCATTTGAATACCCGGTAGAGGGTCTATCTATGGGCTGCATCTTCCACCCGGAAATTAGGTCTGTGTTTTTAATTACAAGTTTCTGCCGAAGATTTTATGCTAATTAAGAAAAAAATACAATGACCTAATCTCAGACAGTGTTATAGATTCATCATCACGAATATTTTTTATGGTATGAAGTTTTGGGCCAAAACTAATAATTTTTTTGGGATAGGGAGAAGAACCAATTGTTAAATCTTTTCTCCGCACCGGTGCCGGTTCTGGAATTTTGGGGGATTGAAAGAAAATAAAAATGGAAGC
Source organism: Brassica oleracea var. oleracea (assembly GCF_000695525.1). NCBI lineage: Eukaryota > Viridiplantae > Streptophyta > Magnoliopsida > Brassicales > Brassicaceae > Brassica > Brassica oleracea. Next base: position 39,879,307 of record NC_027749.1, read on the forward strand.
CAATATACTACGTCACAAGAAACAATAAAAACAAATTTACAGAAATACTTTCAAATACAAATTTCTAAAACTGATAAAACATAAGTTTTCTAACAAAAATATTTCTTATAGTCTCTACATCTTTTGAATTAGGTTTTTAGTTTTATGGTTTATGTTGTTTAGCTCATTAATAAAACAACAAAACCAATGTGGGTTTTATATGATCACTAAAAAAATATTTTATGTATAATGTATTTGGATTTTTTTGCTTCATGGAGGCCTATAAAAATAGAGGCATGTAACGAATGTTTCATCCGACATGAGCCGGCCCTGCTATGTAGCTATTGAAACTCGATTTTGACACATTTACTCTTATAAATGTTTACCAGTAGAAATAGCATGCTAATTTTAGAATAGTTGAATGCTAATTTTCTTGTCTTTTCCATTGGAGATTATACAGTTGATATATATTTGATGTTCTATGCACCATTCACAAGTCCCCGCAATCATTGATTATCTTCATTCCGAGTCAATCTGAACAAAAACAATATACGAACCATTATTTTATATTATAAAAGCTAAACAAAAAAAAAACTAAAAATAATACGAACTGGAATAGAACAAAAATCTTAAGTTTTTAAAAAGAATCAATAAATCGGCTCTCTCTCTCTCTCAAAACAAATTCTCACTAGAAACATCCTCTCCTTTTACAGAGCATCCTTTCAGAACCCCC
>NC_027749.1:39880901-39886104 GCF_000695525.1 Brassica oleracea var. oleracea
GGCCTTCTTTCTCTCCTCTCCTTGTTTTCTTCTTTACCTCTATATTCCTTCCCTTATACTACTTGTCGATATGCTTCTGCCTTGGAGACACCGGAATATCTTCGTGTTTACTTTTGTGGCCACATAGGTTTCTCCTCTTGAATCCGGTTTATTTGGTGTATAGGTGAGGCCAGCTAGTCGGGGAGTAGAGGATGCCAGAGTTTAGGGTGGTGGAGTTAGGGTTGTTGAGATGAGATCAATATATGAGAAGAGAAAGACATGAGGAGTTGAGTATGATGAAGAGGGATGAGCTTAGGAGGAATGGGCAAGGCCGTAAAAGACCGTACATGGCCGTACATGCTTGGGCGAGTGAAACATCAACCAAGATTAAACCAAAGTTACCTGAGTAACTTTGGATGGTAAAGAGAAGCCCTATTCCCTTAGCTAAAGGCATCAGACCGTTCCAAGGGAAGAAGAGGCGCGTGTGACAGGCTGGAGAAGAGCTGGATAAAGCAAAATGAGCTTTATGCACAAGGAAGAAGCTCATTGGATGATTTGAATTAAAGCAAAACCTTATCTCTTGTAATAGTGTCTCATCTGAAACCCTCATCCTATTGTTGCCTCCTCTTATATATTGTAAACTATGATCAGATTAGTAAAGTAAGAAGTTTGGGATTATCTCTCTAGACTCTCTCTCTTGTTCATGATGATTCGTAAATACTCCTAAACATGATTCCTACCTAATCTCTCTACAAATCTCCCTTAATCTTCTCTAATCTACCTTTAATCTCTCAATACCTACTCTATTCTCTAAAATCATATGGTATCTGAGCAAGGTTGGCTTTGGTATTGAGAAACCTCGTTCCATTTCCTTTTATATCTCTTGTGTTCTTGCTCTTGTGTTCTTGAAGTGTTCGTGAAGCTGTGTGGGATAAAGTTGAGTTCTTTGGTGCTTTTCTTTGGGATCGTGTGTTCTTGGAGTCTGGTACGGTGGGTTCTTCAGCTGAGTTGCAAGGGTGAAGCTTTCTGGTCATTTCTGGTTCAAACAAGATAAGATGGATAGAAACAACTTCAGCAAGCTTCTTACTGTCCCGGTTGCGTTGAAAGGAGGTTCAAACTACCTTCTGTGGTCTCGATTGGTGAAGACTGCCATTGGGGCTAGGGCTGTGGAGCCACATCACTGATGATGGTACGGAGCCAGTGGCCAAAGAAACTGAAGAAGGTGAAGAGGAAAAGACTCTCACCAAAGCTGAAGCAAAGAAGTTGGTACAAGAAGACTTGATGGTGCTCTCCGTGCTGCAAGGATCTCTGGATGTTCCCCTCCTTGAAGCTTACAGTTACTGTGAGACTCCCAAACACTTGTGGGAGACTCTCTTAAAGACGTTTGGAAACGTCTCTAACATCAGCCGTGTGTTTGAGCTGAAGAGAGCTATCAACTCCATGAAGCATGATGGAGGAGAGCTCATCAAACACATGGGAAAGTTTGGATCATTATGGTCTGAACTTGAAAGTCTAAGACGTAACACCACTGATCAAGCGGCTCTTATGGAAAGGAGAGAACAAGATCAAGTGTTTGGGTTGTTGATGACATTGGATCCTTGCTACAAGGATGTCATCAAACACATCTTGAGATCGCCTAACCTACCATCCATGGAGGAAGTATGCGCACAACTTCAGAAGGAGGACGGATCTCTTGGCCTGTTCGGAGGCAAGGGTGAGCTTACTATGGCTCATCAAGCTGAGGAGATGCAAGCAAACAAGGCTGCATACAGAGGCTCAGGAAGGAAGTATGAAAAGTATGAGGGAAGTTGTGAGCATTTCAAGAGGACCGGTCACAAGAAGAGGGAGTGTTGGATCCTACATCCCCACCTCAGGCCAAGCAAGTTCAACAAGGATAGGGAAGCACAGGCTCATCTTTCTGCTGAAGCAAATGGTGCTGGTTCATCCGGAGCTAGCTCAAGCGCTAAGGTGGGTGAAAGTGAAGGTAGAGCCTTGGCGTCTCATCAACTGAGTGGAAAGGGTATGGATCAGGAAGTGTTCAAGAGAGCTGATCTTGAAGCCTTCTTCAAAGCTCTAAATGAGTCTGGTAACACTCTCGGAAACACCCTTGGATACTCATATGCTGCTCATACATTGCCTAGTACTGCTGATAAGTTGCTAGACATTTTTAAAAGCTCTTACACTGCTGCCATTGAGCCTAGTATAACTCATAAGTTGTTAGGAATGCTAGGAAACCTGATAATACGAAATGAAACATCAAGGACTCAGATTACTAGAAACATGCATAAACCTTTGATCATTGATTCTGGTGCATCTCATCATATGATTAGTGATAATAACCTGATTAAAGATATAAAACCTGCTCATGGACATGTTATGATTGCTAATGGAGATAGAATCCTATTAGAGGAATTGGTAAACTGAAACTGTTTAATAAGGATTTTAAAGCATTTTTCATGCCTGAGTTTACATCTAACCTTTTATCTGTAAAAAATGCACCACTGATCTCCAATGCAATGTTATCTTTAGTCCTGATGATATGAAGTTTCAGGATATTAAGAGCAGTAACTTGATTGGCAAGGAGCAACCAAAGGAGACCTTTATATGCTTGAAGATCTTAGTCTCATCTCTAGCTCTTGTTTCTCATTTAGTTTTGTTTCTTCCTTAAGTAAAGATGCATTGTGGCATGCTAGGCTTGGACATCCTCATGTTAGGGCTTTAAGCATTATGTTACCAGGTGTCAAGTTTAAAAATAATGATTGTGAGGCATGTATTTTGGGCAAACATTCGAAGACTCTGTTTCAAAGATCATCCACTATTTATGAGAATTGCTTTGATTTGATTCACTCTGATGTCTGGACTGCACCTTGTTTATCTAGGGATGATTATAAGTAATATGTCACATTCATTGATGAAAAATCCAAATACACCTGGTTAACACTCATTAAAACAAAAGATAGGGTTCTTGATGCATTTAAAAATTTTCAAAGCTATGTTACTAACCATTATCATGCCAAGATTAAGATTTTTAGGTCAGATAATGGTGGAGAATACATAGGCCACGCATTCAAAGATCACCTAGCTCAGCATGGGATACTACTTCAGACTAGTTGTCCTTACACTCCACAACAGAATGGAGTTGCTGAAAGGAAGAACAGACACCTCATGGAAATGGCCCGTTCAATAATGTTCCACAAGAGTGTTCCGAAGAGATTTTGGAGTGATGTTTTGATGACTGCTTGCTATCTGATCAACATGATACCAACCAGAATCCTAGAGGATTAGTCTCCATTTGAGGTACTCAACAAGAGTCGACCTGTTCTGGATCACTTGAGGACATTCGGTTGTGTGTGCTATGTACTGGTTCCGGGTGAGATGAAAAACAAACTTGAAGCAAGGAGCACCAAGGCTATGCTTATTGGCTATTCCGCATCTCAAAAGGGATACAAGTGCTTTGATCCCACTGCTAGAAGAGTCTTGGTGTTTAGGGATGTGAAGTTCATGGAAGATAAAGGGTATTATGAAGAGAAGAATTGGGAGGAGCTTGAAGGGCTTTCTCAACCATCAGATAGAGCTGCTAGCTTGAGAAACATACTAGAAGAACTCGGTATTGGCGTGTCCCAGAATCAGAGCAGGCATGAAGAGCCTACTCCAGTGGCCGCTGAAGAACCATCCTACTTTGTACATGAGGGGGGAAGTGAATCTGAAGCTAGAGAGTTAGAAGATCAAGGCTTAGAAGAAGTTGGAGGTCTAGAAGATCAAGGCTCAGATTCTTCTGTCCAAAGTGGAGAGGAATCAGTAAGAGAAGTTCAGAATGAAGATCAGGAAGCTGGAGAAGACATCCATATACAAGGAGAAACTGTTGAGGAACAAGTAGAAGTTCCTTTGAGAAGAAGCACACGGGTAAAGAAGGATGCTTCCAACTGGGTAAACACGAGAGTGTACTACAATGCCCAGGCTGTGGAGCATCCTTCTCAAGCTATGTGTTCCTTTACTGAGTTTCCAGAAGATCACTACTCCTTTATGGTGAGCTTAAATGAAAGCTATGTGCCAAGAAGCTATGAAGAAGCAATGATGATTCAAGAATGGAGGGATTCAGTCAATGCTGAGTCTGATGCTATGAATAGAAATGATACATGGTATGAGAGTGAGTTACCTAAAGGAAAGAGAGCTGTGTTTTGCAAGTGGATCTTCACTATCATGTACTTGCCTAATGGAAAGATTGATAGGCGCAAGACAATGCTGGTAGCAAGGGGTTTCACACAAACCTATGGAGAGGACTACATTGATACCTTTGCACTGGTTGCGAAACTCCATACCATTCGGATTGTACTATCTGTTGCAACTAACCTTGAGTGGGATCTTTGGCAAATGGATGTGAAAAATGCTTTTCTCCAAGGAGAGCTTAAAGATGAAGTCTATATGCTACCACCTCTGGGCCTTAACGGGATGGTGAAGCCGGGAAATGTTCTTAGACTGAAGAAAGCCATCTATGGGTTGAAACAATCACCTAGAGCATGGTATAATAAGCTAAGCACACCACTGAATGGAAGAGGATTCAGGAAGTCCGAGCTTGATCACACTCTCTTTACTCTCACTACTCCATCAGGCATCATTGTCTTGCTTGTGTATGTGGATGATATCATCATAACAGGCAGTGATAAGGAAGGAATCCGAGCCACCAAGGAGTTTCTGCAATCAGTATTTGATATAAAGGACTTGGAAGAGATGAAGTATTTTCTTGGGATTGAGTTGTGCAGATCCAAGGAAGGGTTATTCATCTCTCAAAGGAAGTATGCATTGGATCTCTTGAAGGATGCTGGTGCGTATGGAGGAAGAACAGCCAAGATGCCCATGGAGGATGGGTACAAGGCTCCACGTGAGGGGTAGATTGAAGACATCAAACTGTTCCATGATCCAAAGTTGTATATGAAGCTTGTGGGGAAGCTGATATACTTGATTATCACCAAGCCAAACATATGCTTTGCTGTGAACTAAGGAAATGTTCGTCGGAAATTTCCGAGGGTTCATTTCTTCGGAATTTCAAAAAGAATTAATTTTTTTTAAAAAAATAAAATTTTTGAAATTTAAATTCGAAAGTATAAAATTAAAATTGAAAACATATTAGATAATATTTAAAGTTGTACAGATAAAAATAAAACATTCCGAGTTTTTGAAAAAAAAAATCTACAGGTCTTGCACGTTCGGGAACACCTCGTTCGGG
>NC_027749.1:39887251-39887878 GCF_000695525.1 Brassica oleracea var. oleracea
AAAAAAAAAATTCCAAATCAAGTGAATACCATAATCAAACTCGATTTTACACAATCCTACTATTCACCCTAACAAAAATCTATAAATATCATTCCAAAATCATCAAATCTACTTAAAAACCTAACAAATCTAACCTAAGAGAGTGAGATAGGGTTCATACATGATCAGTGACTGAAATTGAGGAGGATTAGGGCGGAAATCGCGAGAGGGAAGAGAGTGTTCGTCAGAAATCGCGAGAGAGCTTCGGCTTTCGGCGGAGAGAGAAAGAGAGAAATGGGGAAGAAGATCTGGTTTAACCTAATAAATGGAGGCGTCCGACGGAAAATGTCCGTCGGAATTTCCTCGGATTAGTTAAATATTTCCGTCGGAATTTCCTCGGAAATCATTAATTCAATTTTCGGAAAATATTTGGCGGCTTGGTTTACCCGGTGAAAAACCCCTAGTTCCTAGGAATTTCCTCGGAATATTCCGAGGGAATTCCGAGGAAATCCTTATCTTCCTCGGAATTCCGTCGGAATATTCCGAGGAAATTCCAAGGAAAAAAGGTTTGGGGTTTCAAAACATCGATTTTTTTTGCCGTATTTCATTTCTTATACAATTGTAATGCATACCATTGAGGATTCTTTG
>NC_027749.1:39891435-39891970 GCF_000695525.1 Brassica oleracea var. oleracea
AAGAGGGGTGCTTGTATTTATAGTTGAAATCCTGCCGACAGACCGAAGAAATTCCGACGGAATTCCGACGCCAACGGCTAGTTCGTCGGAATTTCCTCGAATTTTTTAAAATCCCCCAACGGCTCTCCAACGACTATAATATATCCTCGGAATTTATTGGTTTTTTCCGAGGAATACATTTCTCCTCGGTATTCCATAAGAATATTCCGACGGATTGATATTTCCGAACTCAAGGGCTTGGTATATGGATGGGAGTCAATAAGAGCACTGAAGTTGTGGGTTATTGTGATGCTGATTGGGCTGGAGATAGAGCAGATAGAAGGTCTACAACAGACTATTGCACTTTCATTGGTGGAAACATGGTTACTTGGAAGAGTAAGAAGCAGAAGGGTGTATCATGCTCTAGTGCTGAAGCTGAGTATAGAGCTATGCTAAAGCTCACCAACGAGTTGGTATGGATCAAAGGGATCCTCAGACACTTGGAGATTGAGCAAGCAACACCAATGACTATGCATTGTGACAATCAGGCGGCTAT
>NC_027749.1:39892061-39898366 GCF_000695525.1 Brassica oleracea var. oleracea
TATACAAGAAGTGAAGATCAGTTGGCAGATGTGTTCACCAAGGCAGCAAGACAAAAGACTATTGAGTCCATTCACATCATATTGGGACTAATAGATCTTGGCAAGAGAAGGAGTTGATCCCCTAAGTCATGAGGTCTTTACTCTTTTTCCCTCATCAAGGGTTTGTCCCAATGGGTTTTCCTTGGTGAAGTTTTTAATGAGGAAGATCTCATGGCTATCCAAGCTTAGACTTTCACTATCCAAGCTTATACTTTCACAAAGCTAAGATTGAGGGGGAGTGTTGAGATGAGATCAATATATGAGAAGAGAAAGACATGAGGAGTTGAGTATGATAAAGAGGGATGAGCTTAGGAGGAATGGGCAAGGCCGTACAAGACCGTACATGGCCGTACATGCTTGGACGAGTGAAACATCAACCAAGGTTAAACCAAAGTTATCTGAGTAACTTTGGATGGTAAAGAGAAGCCCTATTCCCTTAGCTAAAGGCATCAGACCGTTGCAAGGGAAGAGAAGGCGCGTGTGACAGGGTGGAGAAGAGCTGGATAAAGTAAAATGAGCTTTATGCACAAGGAAGAAGCTCATTGGATAGTTTGGATTAAAGCAAAACCTTATCTCTTGTAATAGTGCCTCATCTGAAACCCTCATCCTATTGTTGCCTCCAATTATATATTGTAAACTCTGATCAGATTAGTAAAGTAAGAAGCTTTGGATTATCTCTCTAGACTCTCTCTCTTGTTCATGATGATTCGTAAATACTCCTAGACATGATTACTACCTAATCTCTCTACAAATCTCCCTTAATCTTCTCTAATCTACCTTTAATCTCTCAATACCTACTCTATTCTCTAAAATCATAAGGGTTTCACGATTTCCAGATCCATTTGTCAAAACCCATATTCTACTCGGTTTTGAGCGTGTGAGGCTTGGAGCGGTCTCTCTCGTCGTGGATTTGATGGTCAGGCTCTCGATGGTGTGGTGTGGTGGTCGCTAGCTGTTCTCTTCCATCTTGGTGTCTCGACGGGGACGTCTCTTTTAACTTCCCTTTCCGAGGGCGACAACGAGTTTCTCCTCCTCTTTGGCATGTGACGGTGCTCAGTGCTCCGGAGTGTGTTGGTCGATTCTCCCAGTGGCATGTGTTGCTCAAGGCTCCACCTTGTGTGAGGAGTTGTCTATGCTCAGGAAATGGTTAGCTGGAAAGCTCCTCTTTTTCTTGGTTGTCTCTATCTCATGGTCTTGTCGTGTGGTGACCCCCTCTCTGGTTAAGCGTTATCCGGTTAGGGGTCTCAGTACCGGTTATCCCCGTTGGTTGGTTGGTTGGTTGGTTGGTTTGGACTGTGTCTGTTCTTAACCAGTTACATTAGTTAGAATATGTTTCTTGTTCTGAGAGTAGAACTGTGTGAGGTTTTATTTGAGTTTGTGAGTCTCACAGCTAGGATCTTTCCTCCTAGACAGCATGGTTTGAGTTTTTTTTATCCTGATGTTGTTGCATGGCCATTTGGCCTTGTTCGACAGGACGAATCCTTTTCATCCTAGATGCAGGTACAATTCTCTATAGGCAAGGCAGCTCTATGTCATCCCGATTGTCAATGTCAGTGGATTGTGGGTCATCCGTTCGGGTGTGGAGTCCTTCGTATTGTGCTTTAAAGACTAAAGTGAATGCGAATGAGATGCTTCAAGCTCTTTACTTGGATTACTCAACAAAGCAACGATGATGAAGCCTGATCTGAATCTGGTTCCCGCCAGCTTGGCTGTGTCGTCTTACGGAGTCTAGTTTGCTAGGTTATATGGTTGTACCGCTTTTATTCGAACCAAACTTAGGGTAAACTTTTAAATTCACATCTCCTTCCAGGACCAATCAAAGTGTCACATAGATAATTAATTAAAAATATTAAATTTATTTTAAAATAACTTAAAAAAAAGAATAACGCCAATTTTAACGATGATGACGCCGCTAACTAAACCGTAAACCCTAAATCTTAAATTCTAAACCCTAAACCTTAAATCCTAAACCCAAACCCTATACCCTATACTCTATACCCTATACCCTATACCCTATACCCTATACCCTATACCCTATACCCAAATCCTAGACCCTAAACTCAAATTGTATACCCTAAACCCAAACCATATACCCTAAACCCAAACCATAAACCCTAAACCCAAACCATATACCCTAAACCTAAATCCTAGACCCTAAACCCAAACCTTAAAGCGTCTAGGTTTAGGGTTTGGGTTTACGGTTTGGGTTTTAAGTCTAAAATTTGGGTTTAGGGTATACGATTTGGGTTTAGGGTCTAGGATTTGGTTTAGGGTATAGGGTTGGGATTTAAGGTTTACGGTTTAGGTTTAGGGTCTAGGATTTGGGTTTAGGGTATAGAGTTTGGGTTTAGGGTATAGAGTTTGGGTTTAAGTTTTACGGTTTAGGGTTGAGAATTTAAGATTTTGGATTTACGATTTAGCAGGCGGCATCAGCATTGTTAAAATTAGCATTATTCTTTTTGTTAGTTATTTTTTAATTAATTATCTACGTGGCATTTTGATTGGTTCTAGAAAGAAAAGTTAATTTAAAGGTTCACCCTAGAGGGTGAACCTAAGTTTTGTTCCTTTTATTCAAATTCTTTTGTTGTATTTTCCAGCTTATTCCCTTAGTTGGGGTTTTATGGAATAAAAGTAGAAAAAATTGCCAAAATAGAACAGAAAAACAGTTATATTGTCCTTTTCCCATAAATCTTTTTTTGGTCCATTTTGAACTTAGATATCCCTGGCTAACTTTAGAAATTCATATCAATTATTTTAAGAGTTAGAAAAGTATGGAAATTTATACCAAATGTATATAAACAAGAAATAATCATATGAAAAATATTTTAGTTGACTAAATATTAGGGGAACACAATTTCATTTTTTGATCTACGAATAGTAGAAAACACAATCTAGAGTCTGCGAGCATGTAGATTGTAGTTTCGGTTAACTACATAAGTATCTGCAACTCTTAGAACGTAATATCAACTTAATGCTCATTAGTCTACCACCACAGATTGAATTAACAACCGTTTTCCCTATGATCTGAACTACAATAGATTTGATGAACTACGTTTTACTATTATATCTACTAACACTGAAACATAAAATCTGCATATATATTATACTCTACGACATTGTGATTGTGTTATCTACCTCAATATGATATTCTACCTTAGCGGGATTTCGTAGTCTACCAGTATGTCTTCAGTCTACAGACGACAAAATATGATTTCTACCAAATTCGTAATCAGAATATTCCTTAAATCTCTCCAAATCTTAATTTTCCAAAATTTTCGTGTTTCTATATCAATTCTTTTAAAAAAAATCAACAAGTACATTAAATTCTAATTTTTAAAACACTAAATTTAATTTGTTAAACACTAAACTTTAACTTATTAAACATTAAATTCATAATCACTATTTATTTGATTTAGGCTTTAGGGTTTGAACCCTATGTGATTAAGGGTTTAGGGTTTAAATCCTATTTGTGGTGTGAACTATATTTGTAAATCTTAGTCAAATAACATGTTTGATGTGATGGCTTATTAGATAACATAAATAGCTGTTTCATCATTGTGATTTGTAAAAAAATGTGTATAGCTTGCTTGTTAACTCACACATATTCTCATATTATCTTAGTTGATGACACTCGTACAGTGTCTGAAAATGGCCACAGCTGATTAAGTGTTCTTAGTAACACAAGTACAATCATGTAAACCCTGAAAATTGTCTTACCCTAATCATAACTTTTGAAACAATGGATTCAAAAATATGGACAAGCTTTCTTTTGAGGTGTATCGAAGACATGCTGCAAAGTAATAATAGAGAGCCACGTAGTCCTTAGAATGGCTCTTGTGAGAGAAAATCATGAGAAAAGAGTAAAACAACTCACAGCTAAAACACATTTACTATTGTTTACAAGAATCCGAGTACAACACGTAACACATACATAACGATTACCAGTAACTAAATCCAAAGTCATATCAACTATCACTAAGTATCCACTAGTCAAGCTTGAACAACCTTGAAGTAGTTTCCAACAGGAGAAACATAGATAAGCTAAGAAAGTGTATTCTGGTGCAGGCGCAAGACCAAGAACAACTTCAGTTCCCATTAGGAACAGTCTATTATATAAGGAACCTTTACCCGGAGGTAGAACCTGAAAAGAAGACAAAACCATTTTAACAACCTCTTCTGCATATGCCATGAAAAGAAAAACACAAAATGAGTTATTCACTCAGCCATCTTCGTCTATTTGTAGTTCCTCATTCTATATTAGCAAAATACGTATAAAATTTCATGTATTTCTAATGAATCATTCGTTCTCTTCATACCCTCGTTCCTACAGCTTCTAATTTCCCGTAAAGGAGAGAAGTCAGTAACCAAATGTGAAGCTCCACACTCTGTAATGAAATCAGGGATCGTCTCCCTTTCATCTCCCTTAATTATAACAATCAAAAGTTCATCTCACATTAAGCTGAACCAAAATATTATTAAGCTACTCATCGAAGATCAGTGCTTTCTTACAAAACCATAACAAGGAAAGAACAAAGACTGTTTTGAACCACTTGATAGTAAAATACAGATCACCAGTTATGGTTAATCAATAATCTAGATTTTAACATGTACCACGTTGCAAAAACATCCTGAAACTATGTCCGAGATTGTGTTATCCAGCTTTCTTAAGAGAGATCTCATGTTCTGCAGTCTCTTGTTTCATGCATGAGCAGAATGGTTTGACAGATTCAGTACATGGAGTTGGCTGCTAGAGTCTTGATATGAGCCAATGGGAGGGCTTGTGATTCATGCACACCATCAGGTTCATCTGCCAATGTTCCGAACAAATGAGATTTCAGGACTCTGTGATGCTTACCGCATCAAAGACAAGAGACTGGCTCTAGTGTATTACCGCTTAAGAAATCTATTGCAAGTAAGATCCCACTGTTACATGAACACAAATAATTGATTGTAATGATAAGGACAATAGCTAGCAGATTGCTTATGCAACCTAAATTCGAGTGTAACAAACTTGTCTTTGCGTTGAAGCTGATCAATTCAAATGCTTTCTCCAAACTCAAGTTACCAAAAGCAATGACAAGATCAACTTATAGTGTTAAGAAAAATAATAAAAAAAATTAAGCAAGATAGTTTCCTTTGAATACAAATAGGTGGAGCAACCACAGCAAAGACACATAAAGCAACGTGGAACTGCAGCAAGAATACAGTTTCAGATATGATTTTACCCAGGAAAAAATGTTAATAACATCATCTACGAACCTATAGCCTTTGCTTTTTCTTCTTCACGGTGCTCCTCTCTATCTCTACCTTCTTTACCGACGTACGAAGATTTAATTTTAAGTCGGAGGGAGCGACGCGTGGGTTCCAAACCCGCCAGAAAAATAAGGATCTTGGTTTTCAGCTCCGGTTACTTCTCCATCGGGATCAATGGCACCTAAAGATATGATCAAAGTTGCAGTAATAAAAAGGGCTTAGGGTTCATCGGGAAGAGATATTTCTTTTGCTTTTACCTTTATTTAATTATATAAATTGTTGGGTTTTATATATAATTATATCAATTATTGGATTATAAATTAGGAGGGCTTAATTGGGTTAACACAAAAAATTATACTATATGTACAATGTATAGATCAATTTATGGTATAGGGATAATGTAGTTATTTTTTTGTTCTATATTTACAAATTTCCCATAAAACTATTTAACTTAAAAAATCTTAAGTTTAAGGTTTTCTGTTGTTTGATTTGTCTTAATATAACTGAAGTCTTTGGCATTTTATACACACTCAAAATCTAAACGGGAATTTTTCCGGGTCAACTTTGGATTTATATATTTATCTGGTTGGATATTATTCATTTAGACATGTGCGTCTTTGTTTAAGTCCAGTTCAAACCCGATATAATCGAGTAATCTAATCGGATCATTTAATAGATCATAAAATCTTATATGTATAATATTTTTTTGGATATCTTAGATATATTTTGTGTGGAAGCTTCTTTGACACCAGAAGCTTCTAGTGTATACACCAGAAGGTTTGAATTTTAATCCCTGAAAAAATCGTATGTAAAATATTAGAAAAATACTTATAAAAGATCTTAGCATAGCGCAAATAGTACCGTGAAGAATATATCTCATAGGATAGTTCAGGATGATACAGTTAAACGTAAATCTTCGTAAGGTAAATACAACTGTCGGATATACACTACAAGAAAACATCAAGTATTCTGAGGGAAAAAATCATCGGAATTTCGTCGGAATATCGTTATTC
>NC_027749.1:39898466-39914160 GCF_000695525.1 Brassica oleracea var. oleracea
TTCCGTCGGAATGTCCGTCAGAATACTGCTGTTTTCTTGTAGTGATAGTATCGTTTATGCTACGTATTTCTCAGAGTTTGCATGCTATTTTTTTTTGTTATTTCAAATATTTTTGTTATTTTTGGTTTGAGTTTTCAGATATACTTTTAGGTTTTTAGGTCAATTTCAGATTAAAATATTTTTTTAGTTTTTTTTTTGGATATTCAAATGTATTTTTGAGCCTTCGAGTAAATCTTTGGATTTTCAATAATGGATTATATTTAACTAGGGGGCTACAAGGGGGGCGTAGCCCCGTGCAAGCGCGGAGATATTAACAAATACATTTGTTATTGTAGTTTAAAAATGTTATAAGAGATGGAGTCAAGTGTTTTGTTTAGTATAGTTGTAGTGGTTTATAATAGAAAATAAAAATTTCATGTAAAACTATATGACGTGGTTGTAGTGGATAAAGTAGAAGCATAGAATGAAATGTGAGCAAATTGGTTGTGAATATAAACTTATATTACTGATTAAACCTTTAAAGTTGTTTCATTAATAATTAACATTGAATACTTTATGGCGTTTATTTTTTCTAATCAATAATTAATATAATGGAAACATGAATCTTTTATGGTTACGTATGTTTTACTATGAAAACATGTAGTTGTGCAGTTTGGTAAGTTGATTACGAAAGTTTACGTCAACCCTTTTCTAAAAATATTAAATGTGAGAAACTGTTCTATTCTTGCTGAAAAAAATAACCAAAAACAGGAAAAATGGAAAGTATTGCAAAGTATAAAAATAGGGAGAGCATATTAATTTGTTGAAACAGCGACCAGTTTACTGATTCTGCTAAAGCGTAGTCAATTCTTACATACGTAGTTTTTATTTAAAACAAAAAAATCTCAGAAGCTAAAGAAGTTTTGAAATTTAAAATACCACCAAAAGGGATAATCTCAATCGCACATCTTCTGTATTAATTAGAAAGATTTTGAATCATTTTCTTTCCAGTCTTTGCGATGTCATCTTCGATTTCTCCACATTGCTCTCGGAGCTGCAGCTACAAACACCACAACATCGATTATACAATAGGAAATTTAGAATCATACACCAGACCAAACTCCTAAGGGCTCGAGACTGTTTTTCTGACGCTTTCGAGCACATTAAATATGTTAACTTGTTGTGCTTACTCACAAAAGGAAGCAAGTGATCATCATCAAGCAGCTACCAACCCACTAGTCTCATCTTATCCCAGTTCTAATTGATCTCAAAAATAATATTCAGAAAGGAACTGCAGATTTGAGTTGTATTTTGGGAACCAAGTGAAAAAAAACATACCTAATCCAATGGCATTACAACCTTTCATTATCTTCTTCTTGCAGACATCAATAAACATCCTGTAGATTAGAATAATCAAATCCTAGATAGTATCTTTGTAATGCATGCTACATTTTTATTTCAAGCGCATAAAAGCCTCTAAGAAGTTTTCAAAAATAAGAAATAAAACTTACTCCCATGGAACATCTCCGACAAGCATCCAATCTCCATCTTTGTCTTCATAAGTGAGCACAGAGTCTTTTCCATTCAGAAGATCCTTGAGTTTGGTCTCACAGAGTTTATCCTTCCTTGTAGCTTTGTTAGATCCACATTGACCTAAACACCAAATAATCCATTGCACTCATCGATCTACCATGAGATTTCTAACAAAGCATCATTATAGCAATCACAGAAACATCTCACCAAGAGTAAAAGTGGTGAACATTTTCTCCAAGGCTGTAGAAAGCTCCATGTAGTTAGTGTAGCTGATCAGGTCAACTTTCCTTAGATAAGGAGCACCATCCATGCTGACTTTAACAAAGAAGGCCGCAGAACCTGGCTACCCATCAACTTCATCAATGTTGTTACACGTGGTCGCCAATGTGTTCTTCCTGAAAGATCTCACTGGAGGCCAACCAAGATCTATGCCCTGAAGAAAAACATAAAAATTTAAAATTTACCCTTCAGCTGATGAAAGAAATAAAAATATAAAAAGTCCTATATTACTTGGCTGCAGGTGGGCTAGAGCTATTGTTTGTAGTGCTCCCATGTCCCTTGGGGACGTTCCGTGGCACATCCTTCTTCATTACATATTGGCTAGCTACCCCTTCAGGAAACGTCCAGTTTTTCTCAGTATAAACTGAACTTTTGTTCCCCGAGGCAATGTTCTTCAGAGACGAAGAGGGGCTAATCTCATCTTTCAAAGGAACCAAAGGCAAGAAGGGCCTCTCATCGAGCTTTGCAGAGCTCAGTAAGTGGAGATCCATGTCTCTAACAGGAGATCGTGATCCAGGAAGGCCAAGTGTCAGATCCGTAGCCTTGAGCCTAATAACAGCTTTGTCATCTTCAGCAAGGCCCGAGAGAGTTGAGCTTCCAACAGAATAAGAAGAACAATCAGAGTTCCCAAAATAGTTATGCTTCTTGAGTCCTCCTCCTGTTGTGGGTGAAGAACTTGCCACAGAGACATTGCTCTGCAGCTCTTCCTCCGGTGACGTTTCTGATTCGTCGTACTCTCAGCCCGCTCATATTTATAGATTTGGGATGAAGGAAACAGAGGCGTCGACATGGAAACTCGATCCAATGGAATTAAAAATTATGGCAGAATTAAAAAAAATACATTGAACCATAGGGAAGGTGAAGAGGTAACGAATTGGAGGCGAAGAGATGTATCGAAAGAGGGATTAGCCGTTTCGTGATAGGTGTTTTTAGAAAGCTTATGATTCAGAAGCTTAAATTGATGAATTACAGGGGATATAGCATACCTTTTTATAGTCAAAAATTATGAGATAAGAATTAAAGGGGATGCATTTACAAATAGATTGAATGCTTTGATGATGTTTCGCTTCAGTGTACTCTCGTTATGGTTTCAGATTGTTCCGAAAGATGAACAGACATGGGTTTCTGAAGTTTTCGCACACGTCGTAGTGACCAAGACATTGGGCCACCAGTGTAAAACAATTAAAAGCCCAACTTAAAACAAAGCTTTCAAACGCATAAAAGGACACGTGTCAACTTTTCCTACACTCAATTAGTGACGTGTCATTCTATGTGGACACTTTAGGAGAGAAGGAAAGACAATTTTATATATATAAGATATTCAAATAACCGAATTAAAGATCCAAACCAACTAAAAACCGATAAGAACCGACCTAAAATTGAAAATGAAGTCTTGGACTCTTGGGTCCATCCGAAAGATCCGAAACCGATCTAAACTGAACCCGACAGCGAGACCTGAATAGTAGAATGAAACGGCGTCGTTGTGTTCTGGGTGTAGAAAATATCCTCTCTTTTGTCCCCAAATCACACCTCATCGTCGCACTATCTTAGGGTTTCGTATTTGGCTCTTCCCCGAGGAATCGATCTTGCGCAGTTACAGGTTTGTCTATATCTGGATTCATTGGGCTTTTCGATTCTTTAGATTTGTGTATCAAACTTTTGAGATTCGTCGAATTCAAATCTTCTAGGTAACTTGTTTATCTAATAGGTTGAAATCAGCAATTACTGAGATTTCTTTTGATCCTTCTGAGTACTTTTATCAATCATGGAGTATTGATTTTTCTTCTTCTTTGTGATTATCTGCTTTGTGGCCAAAGGTGCTTAAAGCAATGGGAAAGAGGAAGTCAAGGGCGAAGCCTGCTACTACTAAGCGTATGGACAAGCTTGACACTGTCTTTAGCTGTCCTTTCTGCAATCACGGCTCTAGTGTCGAATGCCAAATGTATGATTTTTTCTTACCTTTTAACGAACCCAATTCTTTTGTGTTCTTGTTCTTAAACTGTATATGTTGAATACTCCTCTGCTTTTTTTTATCAGTAATATGAAGGAGATGATTGGTATTGCAACTTGTAGAATCTGTGAAGAAAGCTTTAGCACCACCATCACAGGTTTCTTTTTCATGTTTTCAATTCTTTTAAGACATTGTTGTTGTTTTATCAATACAATAATGGGTTTTTGCTTTACATGTTTTGTTTCTTGCAGCTTTGAGTGAAGCTATAGACATGTAAGTTCAATTTGTTGCAGCAGTATCTTATTTTGTTCTTTCACCCTTTTTTTCTAAATCCTCTGCTTTGCTCGAATGTGGATGCAGCTATAGCGAATGGATTGACGAGTGTGAGAGGGTTAACACTGTGGAAGATGATGTTGAGCAAGAAGAAGAAGCCGAAGAAGAAGAAGTATATGAAGAAGAGGAAGCGGAAGATGATGAAGATGACCGTGTGTCTGTCAAAAGGAAGTTTAACTACCGAGACGATTAATCTTTATCGAAAAACCATGCAAGTCCTTGCCTTTGTACTCTAGTATCTATCTATCTGTCTGAGGAGATTACAAGAACGATCTGTATTGTTTTCTCAGTGTATGATAGACAGAAGACCAGTTTGTGATCATTACATTTAGTAAAACACAAAACAAAATCAAGAAGCTGAATGCATTCCCTTACTCCTTGTTATTATCTAGAACCTTTGTCTCCTGTTTTTCGTTTGCTGAATCAGTGATTTCAGCTCTGTACACATAGAACTTAGACACCATCAAGAAGAAGATGAAGTTAACCAAGTTTATAACCGCAAAGAGCATGTAATAGTCATCCAACCTCGACTCATTCAAGTTGTTAAGAATCCATCCTCTTCCCTGGTTCTTCGTCACCCGAGCCACTGTCGAAAGCAAGAAGCTGCTCATGAAGTTCCCGGCTGCTAAACTGGTGGTCATGTAAGATGTGCCGAGGCTTTTCATACTCTCAGGTGCTTGATCGTAGAAAAACTCAAGCTTAGCTACTTCTAAGAAAGTATCAGCCAAACCCATTAGCACAAACTGTGGCAGCAACACGAAAATGGTCAAGGGAAGTGGTACAGCGGTCTGGTGGACTAGTCCATGGTCAGCAGCGACCTTGAGCCTATACCGTTCTGTTACTGATGCAATGATCATGATTAAGATGTGGAGGAAGATACCGATTCCCATTCGTTGAAGCAATGTGATGCCTCTTGGGTTTCCGGTTAGTTTTCTGGCGAGTTTAACAAAGATCTGGTCGTATATGACTATGGTGACGAGCATGGAGAACGTAGTGAAGCCTACGAGACTTGCAGGTGGGATGCTGAAGTTGCTGGTAATGTGACGGTTGAGGAGGGTTCCTTGTTTGACGAATAGAGTGATGACTTGAGCGAGCATCATGCTTGGGACGAACGTTATGAACAGGACAGGTAACATTCTTAACATTTGTTTTGTTTCTTCTACTTCTGTTGTAGTGCAGAGACTCCATTTATTGGTCGGTCCGGTCTTGAGTGAAGCTCTGTCTAAGAATCTGCAACACATATATAGTCATATCTTTAGTCTAATGAATGTAACCAAACAAAACGAAACTCATTCAACTAGGCTTGGGCAAAAAAAAAATCTGAAACCCAAAATTCAAACATAATTCGAACAAAAAAACTTCCATGTCCAATTAGACTCCTAGGAGTACCCAAATATACTCTGTAGGGTGATATAAAAATATATCTGAACTAGAAGTGTTATTGACGATACCTAAACGAATGACACAAAAGTTAGAAAATCTGAAAGAAATCCGAAAACATGCTTTCAAAAAAATCAGGTTAGTATCCTAAATAAGTACTCTAAATACTTAAGGATTATTGGTAAGTGAATTCTCATGGATTTTTAAAATTTTGAGATTCAATTGTTATTGATTCATGAATTCTAAAAGTCTTAGTAAAATTTATTGTTATTAGTTTAAGAATTTTCAAAATCTATTCAAATCTTTTCTTATTGAAATTTTTTAGTTATTATTGATTATCTAATTTTAACTAAATCCATTGTTACTGGAAAATAAATTATCTACTTTATTATTCATATGACACAACTTTCAAAATATCATATGCATTCATGAGATTTTCAAAATTCATGCGATAAAAACAAAGTATTAGTAAACAAATTCAACTCAAACATATATAAAACCTAAATATAACCTGGCAGCATAAATCCAAAAATCCGATTCGAACACGAATGCCTATATTAAACCGAATATATAAATATCCAAAATGAATGTCCTAACCAAACCGGACCATGTACACATTCGTTACCTGAGACTTCTTGTAGGATGGACTGGGAATGTTCTCTTGCTCTCATATTCCAACAAAGGGAGCTCATGGAAGCATGTGGGATCACGTGACATAGGCGCTTGAGCTTTACGAAGTGAAGCCACAATCACTCTAGCCATCTTCGTGAATGGGCTTCCCGTGGGGAGTTTATGCCGGTAGAACGGAGTACCTACCAAGAATATGATAATGGAAATCGCAAGCCCCAATGTTGGAAGCCCGTAACCTAAGGCCCATCCTACATTATCTTGAACATAAACAAGAACGGTAGTGGCAAAGAGAGTACCAAAGAAGATACTAAACATCCACCAATTGAAGAATGAATGTTTATGAATCTTCTCCTTTGGGTCAAAGACATCGAACTGATCAGCTCCTATTGTAGAAATGTTTGGTTTGGTGCCTCCTGTACCAATTGCTAAAATGTATAACGCTCCAAAGAAAACAGCTAATTGTAAAACCGAAGCCTTTTCGCAGTCTTCAACATTGGTCTTTGTACATTTCGGTGGCCTAAGGTCCGGTAGAGATACTGATAATGTCAGCAACGCCATTCCCTGGGAATGATACATAAACTAGGAATGATACATAAACTAAACCGGTTAAATTGATTCGAAGTTAACCGGTGTTATCTTGTTGATGATTATATAAACCGGTCATGACGGCACGACATTATGAAAGTCACCGGTGTATTCATTAATCATTCAACTATTTTTAATTTGGGTTATGGTTTCACCCTCACAGCATGCCTTTTTGGTAAAATACAATAAACTTTTGATTGTGACAATATATTTTTTTTTTAATGGAATATAAATTTTAATATACTATATATTGATCTTTATAAAGATCAACTGTTGACCACAATCTTTACACGAATCCAACTACATATAGTCAAGCATTGCACGTTTGTTTCATACTGTAGATTATGAAGGTTTCGTGGGGAATATAGGGGAATATAGTATATTCTGTAAATTATACTATTTAATATAAAAACTTTATATTAATTCAAAAAAAAAAAATCAAAACTATACGTACCCGTAACAAGAAAAGCTATACGTACCGAAAAGTAAATAGTGGAAGAGATGACAAAAGTAATATAGCGGCCGAGATGGGCATCGGCAACATAAGCACCCAATATTGGAGTGAGCCAACTGGTCCCAACCCAATTGGTCACATTGTTAGACGACTGGACCGTGCCTTGGTGCAATTTGGTAGTCATGAATATTACTAGATTGCTCGATATCCCATAATAAGCCATTCTTTCAAATATCTCGTACACTAAACATTTAACATTCCAAATATCAACCACATAAACATTGTAATTAATCATATAATACACAGATATCTAAAAATAAGGGAAATTATAATACATACCAATGACGAAGGAACAAGCTTTCCAACGACCTCTTTGGGATCTTCGGACAGGATTGCCCCGAAGATCAACAGTTCCATCTTTTGTGTAATCATCTCCTACCTCTTGTAATGTCATTTCCTCCCTCTATCTCTATCTTTTTTGTTCGAGAGTTGTTACTTGGTCTCATGTATTATGTATATGTAGAGAGAGGAAACGAGGGAATGAGACACTTGGAGAATCATACTCTTTACATAAATTGCTGAGTAATCACTAATTCTTGATGAGTCAGATACCTTATACAATTAATTCAGGATTATTATTTGGAAACAACCTTTGGTCAATATTATATTAGTAAAAGTACTATTGAAAATACTAAAATTTTAATAAAATGATTTTGACTAACATACAATAAAAATGTCATCATAACAGGTGTCAGAGCATCATTATCACTTAGAGATCAGAATGAGTCTTTAAAGTATATTTTAATATATAAGAATACAACTATACTAAAATGTCTAACAAATTTGTCTTTGACCCTCCCTAAACATATTTGGTAAGTGAATTACATATGTGTTATCACCACATTCTATGTAATATGATATCAACCTAATTGTGCCATGTATGAATTTTCCATATAAATTTTTATTTTTTGTAATATTTTTTAAAGATGATTATGACTATTAATTCCTTTATCAGCATTAAAAATATTTATTTTTGGAAAACTATTAAAATATATTAATAACTAATAACTTATACATCACCATTATATATATCTATATATATATAAAATTGTTTGTCTCACTCCTAGGCTGTCCACCTGGAAACTCGAACTCTGAGGGGCTGACAAGTGTCCGACTTCTTCCAAACGCGCCGTATCACTTAAGTTTTAATACTTCGTGTTGGGCTTGAGTTTCCTTATTGGTATTGGGCTTCGGTTTTGTTGAGAGAAAGAGATTGAACCCTAATTCATGTGTCCGAAGGTCAGGAAGGGAGAAGGAAAAAATGGCACGTGTCATCTCTGTAACCATCTAAAACTCTTTTCTATTCACTTCTTTCGACCATAATGATCTTTTTTCTTTCTCTGAAACCGTAGAGGACTGAGCTTCCATGCATTCACGATAAGCCATCAACTCAAGCTTTAAATCAGGTCTCATAAAATCTTTTCTCCTCATTTATCATCTACAAAAAAATTTATATACAGTGAGCCTTTGATTTGCTTCAGATCTGAGAAGGTTGTCGGCCCCAATATCAACTCCTATACCGCTTAAGAATCGTTTGATTGGAAGAGGCAGTATTTAAGGTCTGGCTAGATCGAAGATTGGTTTTTGGGTTTTGCTTTCATCATACTCTGGTTATTTTATGAAATCTGATGTAGGCTCTTCAAAAAGAAACAAACTTCAATACTTCAAGCGATTCGCTTTTTGAGGTTTTGTTCTTAACTTTCTTCTCCGACAATTTTATGAAAATCTGATGTTATAACTTATAATGCTTTTAGGGTAGATGGGAAATTAACGGCAAGCCTTAGAAAGAATTTGACTTAGAATGTTGAACAAGTTCAAACATTTTAAGGCAGAACAAACCACTTTGGCCTCTAAACTACCTTCTTCCCAACTTAATTATCCACAGCAACACAATCGCATGAAAAGTAAGCATCAAATAGAGAGAAAATTAGACACATTACCATAATCGAATTTTTGTAGGTGATCGATTACTTATTAACTGGGTTTTAACTGGGTTTGATTGTTGTAGGACATGTTCTTTCACATGTTAATTGTTTTCTGGATTGGTAAGGTCAAATATGATTTGGTTTCCTTAAGTTTCTGATGGCAAATCCAAGGAGGTTGTTGATAGCAGCTTCCGATAGACTGATATTCATATATAATTATTGACAGAAGGTACTTGCAAAAAGAGTGGTGTTGGCAAGCCGATGAAACTTTTGGATTAAATTAGTGCATTGTTGAGGTATCAAGATTTTTTCAAGTTAAGTTTTGCCCACAACGTTTACAATTTCCCAGATTTGTTATTGTTTTTCTTTATTGTTGTCAAGCGTATGTTGCTATTCAAGAAAGAAAGAGTGTTATGGAGTGTTCTTTCTCACCTATGATCTTAAAGCTGTATCTATCTCTCAAGTCTCAAACCATCTGCGTCATATGGAGGTAAAAATTGTTTTTTTTGCAATGATATCTAAATGTGTGTGTTTGCAGGAAGAGGAGACAATTTCATGGAAGAACGTCAATGTTTTGTGCTCGGGCTGTGATATGTTTCTACTGTCTTGGTTGCTTTAGAAGATCGTCTGAGAATCATAGGAGGGCACTTGAATCTCGCAGCTGAAGAAAAAGCTCCCAAGAGAAGTAAGCCACCCAGCACGACTCATGTCTTAGACATGTTCTCCAGCTGTAGGTGTTGACGGAAGTGTGGCATGGTGTGACCAGTCCTTCCTTTGTTCATGCAGATGTAGGAGTGGTCTGGTCCACTAATAAATATGGACGCGGTGGGCCACTAATGGATCTGGTCGATGATTTGAATCCAGGAACATAATGTATAGTTGTAATTTTAAGAATTGGAAATGCATATATAATTGTATTTTTTTGTATTATAATTGTAAGCCTTACTTCTAAAAAGAATGACAAATCCTTCCTATTGAAAATAGAAATTACTTTTCAATCAAAGTAAACTAATCATTTTAAAATACTCAATAAAATTGATAATATATTATGTAAAATTTTTAGTACCAACCCGCCCTATACTAAACCCTAGTGTATATATATATATATATGTATGTATATATATATCACACTAAAAAAATAAGCTAAATAAAATTACCAATATAATTTTCACATCAACTTATATATCATATTTGTATAAGTATATATATTGGGGCCCATATATATTTTACCAAAATTAATCGTAAGTGTGTATCAACAAATACAAAATTAAAACAACACTAATAAAATATCTTTTAATAGTTAAATGATTAAATTTTATTTAAATTTATCATTTCATTAAGTTAATTAACAAATTATTTTTTCCTAATTTAACATATTTAAATAAAACAAACAAAAACCTATATATATATATTTAAAACTAGGTGATAAGAGATATATTTAAAATAAATAATCATTAAATAAATTATAATTCAAATAATTCAAATATCTAGGTAGGTGACATTATTAGATTGATATACTCTAATCCATCTTTATTTCTTTCTATACAATATAGATCTCTACTTTGTCCTCTATATTTAGGGAAAGAAATAACATTTTTTTATTTTTTATTTTAAATATAAAGAAATACTATTTTAGAAGAATATATTGTAGTTAATTACACTTCTATTAAAGATTTGTTATATTATAGAGAAAATAACAAATTACATGAGAGATGGTCTAAATTATGATTGAATTATATCCACTGAGTATCCTGGGAATTTATTTTTATTTATTGTAAAATGTTATCTTGTAAATTTTTGAACCCGAAAATGGATTTTTATTTGTTTACATTGGTTACTAGTTACTCTCTTACGCTTTTTTTTCAAATTGTTATAAATATTTAATTTATTTTCTTGACCAAGCTGGTTAAATGAGCAATAGGTAACTTTCTCATGCATATTAATCAAATACTAAATTAAAGTAACTACTTAATATTTTCTTATATTTTTTATTGTTTAAAGTCATTTTGTAATTTATATATGTGAAAAATAAATAATAATAAAATTTCTTTTTTGGTCATCTAAGGATTATATTAAAATTTTGAAATACAATCAAACAAGACATAAGTCGACAAAGGTATACTACTTTTCCAGAGCCAATAGCCGGCGAGATAAACACCACCCTGGAACCAAACATAGATGGAATCTACTAAGCAACTTAAAAAAAAAATAAGACAAGGAAGGAACAAGATTACAAAGACTTTATGAACCAAACAAACTAACATAAAAGATATGAAGCAAGACAAGAGAAATCCAGGCTAAGCGAGAATACGTTGAAGGTTGATATAATTAAAGGTGAGAGAGTTCTTAAGATGGGGTTCTTAGCGGAATATAATAATCCGTCTCTTAATTTTTAACTAAAAAAGCTAAGAACCGGTTCTTAAATATCTTATTTAAGAACCTCCATTAAACATGCTCTTAGAACCCACCAGTCATCACAACCTCAAGATCCACACAATCCATAAAGTCACATCAATCTAGCTAGTTCACAATCCAATGATAATAGACAGACCATAGCTAAGATAACCTTCGGCCAGACGAACAAGAGAGATAGAGAAAAGAACCACAAACACCAAAAACCCACCTCAAAATCGTCTCTCTAAGTCCGATGGAAGTAGAAACCTACATTAGAGCCGGTTTAGTATTGGCAATCCAAACAAGGCGAGCAAATGATGAAGATATCGGAGAGATTCTCCAAAAGAACCCAAGTCAACACATCCTCAGATGCAATAAACACACAATCAAAATAAATCTAGGACTAAAGACTAACACATGAACATAACCTAGACATCCTAGGAACAGCCATAAACATGAGTTACTCAAGACTGAGCGAGACCACCGAGCTTCACCTGCAACCAAGCCCGACAGAGAAGCTCAAAACTACCACAGAGAAACCGAAGAGCCCTGCATCCATCTAATCTCCATCCGAACTAGGGCAACGAGATCCGACAGAAGAACCCATCTTAATCTCTCCAAAAACTTAGACCCGAAGCTGCTCCTACCACTGACGTCGAGATGCCGAGATTATTACCTTAAAAAAATAAAAGGAGACGAAAAGATACCTCTCCCGGCAGCAGTGATAAGCATCTAGCGCCGGAGCAGAAGTCGGGATGACGGCAGCTTTGGTCGCTAGGGTTCTATCGCTCTCCCTCTCTCGTTTATTTTTGTAAAGAAAAATTTCTCTTCTAGTTTAATTCCGTTAATAGCATTTAATTTGATTCTTCATCTTAAATTTGTAATTATATTTTCAATAGCCAGACCAACTCCTCGTTGGTTAAAACAACAAATCATCGACTATGTCCTAAATTTCTAGAGATGTTGCCCACAAAACTGAAAATGATTAGGGTTAGACTTGGGGAAAAATAGACTAACACTACAAGAAAACATCGGTATTCTGACGGACATTCCGTCGGAAAATGAAATCCTCGGAATTTCCGAGGAAATTTCCTCGGAATATACCGACGGAATTCCGAGGAAATAACAATCCGTCGGAATATTCCGAGGAAATTCCGAGGAAAAGTGTGTTCCTCGGAAAAGACCGATGAATTCCGAGGAAATAGTATAGGGATTTTACAAAATTCCGAGGAAATTCCGACGAACTAGTGATCGATCGATGTGTTTTTGGACATATACCCATCGATCGATCACATTGTTACGCTTTGGTCCATCTTAGTGATCGATCGATGCGTTTTTGGACATAAATCCATCGATCGATCCGTTTATAAAAAAACATTCGAGATTTTGAAACCCCAAACACTAGTTCCTCGGAATTTCCTCGGAATATTCCGAGGAAATTCCGAGGAACTAGTGTTTGGGGTTTCAAAATCTCGAATGTTTTTTTATAAACGGATCGATCGATGGATTTATGTCCAAAAACGCATCGATCGATCACTAAGATGGACCAAAGCGTAACAATGTGATCGATCGATGAGATCATCCCATCGATCGATCAAGGATATCAAGTGTTCCTCGGAATTTCCTCGGAATATTCCGAGGAAATTCCGAGGAAAAATGTGTTCCTCGGAAAAAACCGATGAATTCCGAGGAAATATTATAGGGATTTTACAAAATTCCGAGGAAATTCCGACGAACTAGTGATCGATCGATGCGTTTTTGGACATAAATACATCGATCGATCCGTTTATAAAAAAACATTCGAGATTTTGAAACCCCAAACACTAGTTCCTCAGAATTTCCTCGGAATATTCCGAGGAAATTCCGAGGAACACTTGATATCCTTGATCGATCGATGGGATAATCTCATCGATCGATCACATTGTTACGCTTTGGTCCATCTTAGTGATCGATCGATGCGTTTTTGGACATATACCCATCGATCGATACATTGTTACGCTTTGGTCCATCTTAGTGATCGATCGATGCGTTTTTGGACATATACCCATCGATCGATACATTGTTACGCTTTGGTCCATCTTAGTGATCGATCGATGCGTTTTTGGACATATACCCATCGATCGATACATTGTTACGCTTTGGTCCATCTTAGTGATCGATCGATGCGTTTTTGGACATATACCCATCGATCGATACATTGTTACGCTTTGGTCCATCTTAGTGATCGATCGATGCGTTTTTGGACATATACCCATCGATCGATACATTGTTACGCTTTGGTCCATCTTAGTGATCGATCGATGCGTTTTTGGACATAAATACATCGATCGATCCGTTTATAAAAAAACATTCGAGATTTTGAAACCCCAAACACTAGTTCCTCAGAATCTACTCGGAATATTCCGAGGAAATTCCGAGGAACACTTGATATCCTTGATCGATCGATGGGATAATCTCATCGATCGATCACATTGTTACGCTTTGGTCCATCTTAGTGATCGATCGATGCGTTTTTGGACATATACCCATCGATCGATACATTGTTACGCTTTGGTCCATCTTAGTGATCGATCGATGCGTTTTTGGACATATACCCATCGATCGATCACATTGTTACGCTTTGGTCCATCTTAGTGATCGATCGATGCGTTTTTGGACATATACCCATCGATCGATCACATTGTTACGCTTTGGTCCATCTTAGTGATCGATCGATGCGTTTTTGGACATATACCCATCGATCGATCACATTGTTACGCTTTGGTCCATCATAGTGATCGATCGATGCGTTTTTGGACATATACCCATCGATCGATCACATTGTTACGCTTTGGTCCATCATAGTGATCGATATTTTAAATATGTTTTCTATTTCAATTTTAATTTTATATTTTTGAATTTCAATTTAAAAAAATAAATTTATAATTGTTTTTTTAATTTTGATCGGAATATTCCGACGACATCTTCCTCGGAATATTCCGAGGAATTTCCGACGAACTTGTGGTCCTCGGAAATTCCGAGGAAATAGGGTTTCCTCGGAATTCCGTCGGAAATTTCCGAGGGATTTCCGAGGAAAGATGAATTTCCGAGGAATTATTTCCGAGGACTTTTTTCGTCGGTATGTCGTCGGAATAGCGTTTTTCCGACGACATACCGACGATTTTTTCCCTCAGTATGCCGCTGTTTTCTTGTAGTGTAATGATGCATATTTACTGCTTAACGTAAATTTTTAGACGTCCAAGCAAATTACACACTTCTGATATTATGTCATACTGAAGAGTTGGAGAACAAAAGTGTGAATTTCAAAGACTCCGGGAATGAAAATACCATTTTCTTCTTAAACACATCTATATAAAATGAAAAATATGAAGTAAATGTACATGGAGATAATCATTGAAACTACAAGAAAACAGAAAACTGTATAAAAGAACAATATTTTTATATTATTCATCCTCCTTGATACCTATCACCTTCGATTCCTCTTCTTTCACATCCACTGATTGAGTAACCTCAGCTCTATAAACATAAAACTGTTGGGAAAATTATCCAATATCGATGAGATGAAGATGGTATTAGACAACTAGAAAATTTAAGAAGAAGACTCTTAATATTTAGGAAAGGGTTTACTACAAAGATTTTGTTTTTGGAAACTCTCTCTTACAAATATTTTCTCTCTTTGTTTTTCTTGATTCTTGGATGATTACAAATGGTGCTAAGCACCCCTATTTATACTAGTAAGTGGAGACTACAAGTTAGTTCTACACACTTCATCTTCTACACACTTCATCTTCTACACACTTCATCTTCTACACACTTCATCTTCTACACACTTCATCTTCTACACACTTCATCTTCTACACACTTCATCTTCTACACACTTCATCTTCTACACACTTCATCTTCTACACACTTCATCTTCTACACACTTCATCTTCTACACACTTCATCTTCTACACACTTCATCTTCTACACACTTCATCTTCTACACACTTCATCTTCTACACACTTCATCTTCTACACACTTCATCTTCTACACACTTCATCTTCTACACACTTCATCTTCTACACACTTCATCTTCTACACACTTCATCTTCTACACACTTCCTTTTCTACACACTTCTTCATCTATACTTCTCCACTTTTCTCTAGATGTTTCTTCTTCTTGGACTAAGGCTTGATTATGATTTGAT
>NC_027749.1:39917067-39918284 GCF_000695525.1 Brassica oleracea var. oleracea
AGTGTTGGGAAAATTATCCAATATCGATGAGATGAAGATGGTATTAGACAACTAGAAAATTTAAGAAGAAGACTCTTAATATTTAGGAAAGGGTTTACTACAAAGATTTTGTTTTTGGAAACTCTCTCTTACAAATATTTTCTCTCTTTGTTTTTCTTGATTCTTGGATGATTACAAATGGTGCTAAGCACCCCTATTTATACAAGTGAAGGAGCACACTCCAACAAGTTCTAGATTTCTCTAAATTATTATTTATTTCAAAATATCTAACTCCATAACTTTCTCTCTTCTTCTACACAATTCTTCTTCTATACTTCTCCACTTTTCTCTAGATGTTTCTTCTTCTTGGACTAAGGCTTGATTATGATTTGATAAGTTTTGGGCTTAAGGAGGGAAATCCAACAAAAACTTAACCACGACCAAGAATAAGGCGAAGTTAACAAAATTAAGAAGCGCAAAGAACAAGTAATAATAATCCAACCTAGACTCGTTAAGATTATTCAAAATCCATCCTCTGCCACGTTTTATTGTTATCTTAGAAACAGTGGACAACAAGAAACTGCTCAAGAAATTCCCGATTCCTAGACTTGTTAACGAATACGATGTGCCAAGACTTTTCATGCTTTCAGGAGCTTGATCGTAGAAAAATTCGAGCTTGGCAACTACTAAGAAAGCATCAGCAATACCCATAAGCACAAACTGAGGAAGCAACACGAAGATTGTCAATGGTAGTTTTACTCCCGTTTGGTGAATGAGTCCATGATCAGCAGCAACTTTGAGTCTATACCTGTAACAAATATGCCAAGTAAGAAACTTTGAAGCACTATCAATACAAGAAAATATAAATTTCCAGAGCCGGTTCTGGACACAACCAAATAAAACATCTAACTTCACTTCTAAATTTTAAAGACCTATTATACATAGGTCGCATGACTTCAAACTGTCCAGATTTTTTATTTGAAATTAACATAAAAATGTTTATGATTCTCTAAAACTCGGATCAGGCCCGGTGAATTACTAATGCCACTATAAGCTATCCGGTTTATACCGGTTCTAACTAACCAAACCACAAACCAACTATGCATACTCTAATAAACCCTACTTATGAAATATTTATGCATAATAAACATTTTATTATAAATCTTAGGGCTTTTCGCAAGATTGACTCACAACTCAAAGTCAAACCTAAAACTAACTCATGTTTTTCTTGGATTTTT
>NC_027749.1:39918384-39919344 GCF_000695525.1 Brassica oleracea var. oleracea
TACACATCTCTGGTGGAAGGTTGTATGGCGTTAAGAAGACTGGCCAACACAAATATTGTCTTCCAGACATTCCAAATGGACTAAAGCCATCTATGCAGAGCCCAAGATAAACGTTGCGGGGGTTGCTTGCAAAATCAGGATACACTGAATTCAAGTGTTTCCATGCTTTTGCATCAGAGGGATGATTGATCTCGCCTTCCTTCTGAGTATGTTCTGAATGTCATCTCATCGCTGCTGTCGTCTTTTCAGATTGATATAATATCTTCAGTCTATCCTTGATAGGTAAGTACCACATCCGCTGGTACGACACCCTATTCCGCCCACGTCCTTGCGGTTTATATCGTGGCTTCTTGCAAAATTTACACTCTAACAATTCTCCATTTTCTCCCCAGTATATCATACAGTTGTCTATACACACATCAATCATCTCCGAACGTAAACCAAGGCTATGAACCAGTTTCTGAATCTCATAATAAGATTCAGCATACTGATTATCTTCAGGCAAATACTTTTTAAACAACTCAGCCCATGCATCCATACAAACTTCAGGTAAGTTATAATCAGTTTTGATATTCATCATCCTAGTTGCCAATGATAATTTAGAAAGACCTTCTCTACAACCTTCATAAATTGGCTCATTAGCTGCTGCTAGCATTTCATAAAATCTTTTTGCATCCAAATTAGGCCCCTCTACATTTTCTACCTCCTCTATTACTGATCTTGTTTCACGAAATGCATCTGTAACCATATCATGCATCCTATCATGATCTACCATATGATCCTCTTGAAGGTTACAACTTTCAGAAGGTAAATGTGGTTCCTCTCTGTTACGAACATTTTCAACTTGATTACTACTACTAGCTTCATTCCTATTATCAGCTTCTCCGTGGTTAAACCTGATATAGTAATGTGGAGTAAATCTTCTATTTACTATATGTTTCCAAACCGTTTCACTAGCAG
>NC_027749.1:39919454-39928322 GCF_000695525.1 Brassica oleracea var. oleracea
TGTTACTCTTCCGCTTGAATCTTTATGCGCATACATCCAACTCCGAAGCTCATAGATATTTCTAGGCATTTTTTTTTTACTCTTTCTCGTTTTTTTTTGTGCATCTTAAGAACGAGGGAGAATATCATATTTATAAGGAAATTTCGATTTTGGTAGGTAACAATGTTACAACGAATTTACGTTTGATAATAACTTAACCACCAATGTGCACCTGCGTTACTCGTAAATTGGTCGTTAATCAGATGGTAGATTTTCGATGTTACTTAATCGCATATTTACGACTACTTTACGACTACTTGAAAGTGTAGTCGTAAACACGAAGTTAATTTACGACCAATTTTCGACGAGAACTATTAGTAGCAAACTTACGTCTAAGTTACGACGAACTTTCAGGTAGTCGTAACTTAGTCGTAAACGGGAAGGTAATTTACGACTACACATTTGTAGTCGTTTATCGTAGTCATTACTCTCACGTTTTCTTGTAGTGAAACAGTCTAAATTTATAGGCTTCAACCGAGTAATTCAATTTTGTGGAGTCAGAGATTTTGAACTTTTAATTCATGGAGAGATAGGTGTTAAGCTAAAGTTCATGGGAAAATAGGTTACAAACTCTTAATTTGGAGACATCTGGAATGAGGCCATAGTTTGGGAGACATATGGTGCTATACAATATTTCTTGTGGGGAAATAGCTTGCCGTCCCATCTTGTTGTTATGAACTTAATTTTGATGATATTTGGTGCTTATGGTCCTTTTTTGATTAACCTAGAGTATTTCAGACCTATGGAAAGGTCCAAATTAAATCTTAAGAAGAGATGAAGTCTACATATAAACTCTTTTTATGGATATTCAAATAGGTTATAAGCAATAGGTATATATCTGCGTATTCACTTGTGGAACTAATAATTTAGCACCAGAGAAAGAACCATTCCATGGTCTGGACCAACAGTGTGATTCCTCTACTAGTGGAAACTATCGGACCACAACAATATATGATGCATATTTATGCATACTTATGGGTCATACTAATCTTTTTTATTTATATAGATCAATTTTTTCTACTTACTCAAATGAAATTTAAAGTAAAATTTTATTTTATATGACCACCCAGATTTACAGTGGTAGAATTGTTTCGAATCCAAACCGCTTAGCTTTTCAAAATTCGCCAAACGTTATACCATTCCCATATGGGTGATATGTACGTATCTATAATATTATTTTCTATAATATGTTTAGAAGAAGAAACTGATAGAATAAATAAAATGTAAGCTTATATGGTTTAAAAGTCGTAGAGCGTGTTCTCCAAGTTTGATAGAGAGCCTAAAATACTATAATATTTTTGGAATCGAAAGAGAGCTTTATAATGCTTTACACTAGAAATTAAAATAAGGCTAACAAATGTTTAGAGCTTCGATTACCACGATCTCCAGAGACATATAATTTCTTCTGTTTCATTTCTTGAATTTTTTGGATGGTTTAAATGATTTTCCACCTCTAGTTTTTGTCTTTTCTGTTTGAGGTTCACTTTCTTGATCGTTTTTATTGATGAAGGGTACATGGATCAGTTAAAGCATCATTTTCGAGCTGATTGTTTCGATGTTGACCATGTAGGATGAATTTTTCTCCATAATCTATTCATAACTTGGAGCAAGAAAATTTCCTGCTAATGGTTAGAAAGTAGACATAGAATATGAAAATGACACCTTTTAAATTAATAGGTGATCTTTTTTCTTGTTGATTTACTGCGTCTCTTCTAGAACTAGCCCAACTTCTTTTGGACATTCCTCATTTCCTCGTAAGTACTACTTAAAGAAAGTAGTAGCAGATGCATGGCCGGTACAAAGTATATATGGGCCCATGAACAATTTTTTTTCACATGTACCTATGGACATCTTATATTTTTTGGGCCTTTATCCCTAATTATTTTGAAAAAAATTTGGACTCCTCTTTTAACATTATTTTTGTTAAAAAAATTGAGCTCATACCCTTTTGCCCCATGCTCTAAGCCGGCCCTGAGCAGATGTAGACCATTTTAGAGGCGAAATAGGCTTTGGAGATGATATAAAAGACATTTTCTTAGGTTGATCTATAATTATAAGGGTGAGATGTAATATTCTCTATTAAGTATAGGTACATTCAAACTTTTTTTTTGTAACTTATCCACATTCAAACTTTCATCTTAAGCTTGTGTATATTTACTCGTGGTAATATTTGAGACATTGGGTGGGAAAAGCCATCTTTTCTTTTTTATGTCACAAATTTCCGCATATCGCATATGTGGAGGGATATCCATATGTATTCAACTTCAACTAAGTAAATATTTTATTTGCTTTTCGTCATATGCAATTAACCTTGAAAAGGTTTTATCTAACTCCATTTTAATCTAATTACAAAAACAAAAAAAAAAAAAAACTCCATTTTAACAAAAAATTGTTTTCCCCATTTGCATGTAGTTTGCGAGTTAAAATTGGTTTCCAAGACCTGAAGCAATGTGACTATTACTAAGCAGTGATAACATCTATCTGGAATATTTTGAAGTTGATGTTCAAATCTCTTGGCTTAGGAGACTTGTAACAGGAAACCAAAGTGCCACAAACAATCATGTCATATACCTCTATCAATAAAAAACACTTCACATACAAATGAAAAATATCACAGAAGGAAATAGTTCAGAAAACCGAAGTTAATACTTAATAGTTACAACAACATTTCACCATAAAATACGTATACGTAATAGGTATATGTATGGTAGAATACAATTATACAGACACATCGTTGTATTATCTGGATCCAAATACACTATCAAAACCAACCAAGAAACAAATTTAATATGAAGAATTTAAAAAGAAAAGAAAACAACTTTTACATACGGCGATGTTTACTGTAAGCAGAGGGAAAGAGACAGAGAAAGAGCGCGTGAACCTGGACCTCTTGACACTTGTGACAACTCGAAGAGAGAGAGAGAGAGAGGAGGAGGAGGAGAGAGAATGGTTCTTCCAGTTAAGTAGCTTCAGAGGATAAGATCTCAAGCTCTGCCCACCAAAGAGGAGAGAGTCTCGGTGTAGCTTGTTCTGGAGAAATGTTGATTACTTCTTTCAGTTGCTCAATCACATCTTTCATTGTTGGTCGTTGACTCTGGTCGGTTCTCAGACAATGCCGTGCTACGTCACATATAACTTCAAGGTCCTCTTCTTTAAACGTTGTTAATGTAGGATCTATCATATCTTTCAACTTATCACTCTCCAGATACTTTGATGCCTATTAAAGAAACCATAAAAGTGTTACATTAGTGATGTCAATTTCAAAAGAAAATAGATCCTTTTTTTGTTATATTTGAGTTGAAGTACCCATTTTGTAATTGATCCTTCCTCATCTGAATCTGGGGGTTTTCCAGAGATTATCTCAAGCATTAATACTCCAAAGTTAAAGACATTAGTCTCTGGTTCAGCTGGTAACGGCAATAAAGATTTGTCTAAATCACCACTTGTCGGCTTTCTCGATTTAAGTCCAGTTTGTGAGCCGAAAGGAACCTCTCCGACCTGAAAACAGAATAAATTATTTAGTGGTTTATTACGCAAGCAATTAAGAACCATTGAAACAGTTTCTTGTTAAGCAAGGAAACAAGAACCTTTGCTGCATAATCATCGGTTAAGTAGATTGCTGATGAAGCAAGTTTAGAGAGTGACATTGGCGGATTAAGCTCGTGCATATGTTGCAGACAATAAGCAGTTCCCATAATTATCCTCATCCTCGCGCTCCAATCAAGATGCTCCATCTCCTTATCTGAACAAGACAAGATGAGCATGGTTTGATGATAATAATAATAACTAATAAGCAACCAATATCACAAGATGAAGGCCTTTTTAGATGTTTACCATGCAAATGTTCGAAAAGAGTTCCATTTGGGGCATATTCGAAAACCATCATTCTATTAAATGGTTCATCTTCTTCACAGTAACCAATTAGATTTATAAAGTTCTTATGGTTGACTCTTGACATTGTATCAATCTGCAAAGTTGAGCTCTCCCAATATCAATCAAGATTCTTCGAAAAAGGCGAAAATGTATGATTCTTAGAGTGTTACCTTTCTACGGTAAGTCATTTCCATGGCTCTTGACCAGTCTCTCCTTTCCAAAATCGCGGTTGACGCAACCCCAATCTCAACACCACTTGATAAAGTTCCTTTATAGACAGTGTAACCATCATATGTTTCAATGATGTTACTGAAATCTTCACAAGCTGTTTCTAATTCAGACCGGTTTAGCTTTGGTACACCTGGAAAACATTTCTCACATTATGTCAAACCTAAAACAGAACCAAAATAAAAAAAAGTTTTAAAACCATTTTCTTACCAGTTACAAAAGCTTTCTGCAACTGTCCACTTAAACCAGTCTTCCATGGACCTATAGTCTTTACTGCTCTTTTCCGGAAGAAGAATATAACAGCTATTACTATCAACACCGCTACAAAAGCAGCAACGCCGATAAGAACATATAACCAAACATCCTTAGACCCTTTTGTTTCTTCTTCTTCAAATTGCCTCGGGGGATCAGAGCTTGTGTTGTTGTTGTTGTTCTCATCTGTTGGAGGAAGAGAAGGAGGGATCAATGGAGGTATTCTCTTCTTTGCAGTAGCCAACGCAGGAAAAGACCCGCTGCTTCGAGGAAACACGGTGGTTATGATCTGAGGAGAAGGACTAGGAGCATCAGGCGCAGGCATAGCTGCTAAGTTACTTGTTCCCTCTAGTAACTCACGCCTTCTGAAGATACTAGATCCATTCTCTATGGAACCTGCCAACAAGAGAAAAATAAAATTAAAGATGGAGTTACATTTAGCGTGAGTTCATTAAAAAAAATACATTTAGCGTATGTGTTTCAAAAGCAGAAGTTTGGGTTGTTTTTCTTTTGCTTACTTGGGATGTAAGTCACGACTTTATTCTTCCCGTGAGGCTCACTTAGCAGCCTGAACAGACATAGACATAGAAAATCAGTAAGGAAACAATAATACAAAAATCAAACAAAAATGATTTGAGTTATTGAATTTATATTTTGAAAAAGGAAAATGCTTTCATGTACTGTCTTGTAGTTGCTTTAATCCGCAATACAAATGCTTTTGCTTTGTTTAGTCTTAACAGTCTTCTCCTTGAAACACTGTCAAATGGATATAGTTTTTATTAAAACATTGTGTAAGAGTCCTCCAACTGAACATCTATAATGCAGAAAGTTCATTTTACCAGTATCCAAGTTTTCTATTTACACAGTCGAAGACAGCATTGGAAGCAGAAGACAGCTCTCGATGCTTGTTCAAGTTGACTTTATATAGCGATTGAAGTCTAAGGAACTTTATCTTCATATAACCAGCAAATTTGTTACCAGAAAGCAACCTGAACCCACCAAAGAAACAAAAAACAGAACGTTAGTCTCTTGTCCATACATTGATTTGGTTTTATTCAAAAAAAAAAGCGTCACAAGCCTTTTGACTTACAAGTTCTCTGGTGACAACATCTTGTTTAGCTCAGGTGGAACTGCTCCGTTTAACTTATTATCTCGTAAATCCAACAATTTCAATCTCGGGAACGTGACAAATTCATTTGGAATATCACCAAAGAGATTGTTCTTGTTTAGTATGCTACATAAAAGAATTGGTTTTGAGTTCTTGTTTTTTTCTTCAAGAATCAGAGCAAGAAGATAGGTTTCAAACAGCCCTTACAGAGATGTTAGTTCACTCAATTGACTTAGCTCAGGTGCTAAAGTTCCTCCCAAAGAACATCCACTAAGATTCCTACAGAACCAAACCAAAAATATTCATCATAAACTGCGGCAAGAATTTCAAAGACGTAATATTAAAAAAAAAAACAGGAACTTACAGCATCTGGATTTTATTGTCGACACACGTTACACCAAACCAAGAACACAGATGATCATCAGAAATATTCCAATTCGCAAGAGTTCCATGAGGATCAGAATCAACTCTTTCCCGGAATTTCAACAACAGAAATCCTATAACATTCAAGAACATTTCAATCAAAAACATTCCAAAGAAGACAAGATTGAGAAAAGGCTGTTGATATGTTTTACCTTCGGAGTTGAGGGATAATGAGGAACGAGATTGAAGGGTAATGACCAAGAACATAAAGCAAGAGTATTGAAATCCAGTATGATTCCATCGACAACCCATTTCAGGTAGTGCTATACAAAATCTCCAGATTTTTTTTCTAATAAACAAATACAGAAATAAAATAAAAAAAATTGCAAACTTTACAGAATCCTCAGCAAGAAGAGAAGGACGAGGTTGATGATTGAATAATAATAAGGGTCTCTCATTGTTTGCAAAATTTATTGCACAACACCCTAATCATCAAAAAATGAATTTTCAAGAGTCAACAACTCGTGAAATTCTCTTCTTCTTGTTAATCTTTTAATACCTAAAAGCCAACATGAAACAAACACAAAAGAAATATCAAAAATTTGAACAAAAAGTATTAAAACAATTAAAAAAGGAATACGAATAACCCCTTGAAGAAGCAACGTGAAGAAAATATGAACCCACAAAAAATTCCAAAAAGAAAGAAAAAAAAAATCATTCTCCCTCATAAATGAAGAACTTTTGGATACAATGTATAAACAAATCAAACATGTAATCAGAAGAAAACAAATTTACCTTACAGAAAAAACTTCTTCTTAACAAAAAAATCGGGAATCGTTTACCAAAAAGAAGGGAATCAACAACTAAAATATATCCCAGGAAGCGAAAATGACTTATAAAGAGAATTTTAATGAATATTGAGTTATATTTTCTGATTTCTTGTTGAACTTGCCCTTGTTTTTGCAGGATGTTGATGATGATGATCTCAGAGTTTTCTCTCTTCGACCATCTTTGGTCTCTCCAGGGCCAAAGGGTGGTGGGTTCTCTCTCCTTCCTCTCCTTTTTCTTTGTTTACTTCTCTCTTTCTGCGAATCCCTTTTTTCTATTTTTTTAATTCTTTCTAACAATTTTCCCCCACAAAACTCTCTCTATTTTTTTATCCTCTCGAAACTCCCAATTCGATGAGTAAGTCTCTATTAACTTGCTTTAAGTTTTCCATAATTATAGAAATGTGTATACACATACATGTAACTATTAAAGAATTCCACATTTTTACTATATTTTTATAATTTTCATTAAATAAAAATAAACAAGAAATCAAGAAATCATTCATTTTGCGGTAATTCCTTCCAGTGTCCCCGAACATATATATGCACGGCGGGAAAGATTAGCAGAAATATAGGTCCCACTATTTCAGTATTTTTATGTGTTAAAATGCGCCCGTTTTGCCGAGAACTTGTCCAATTAAACATTGATCATAGATTCATAAGATTGTTTAACCAAAACAAAGATTTATAAGATTATTATGGTGAACAAATTGTGTCGGTCTGTCTACGCTATAAAACGTATTTCCCTGCAATGGTTGAAGAAAAGAAATCGGCTCTTAATTTGTGAAATTGAGTTGGCCCAATTGAAAAGCTTTGTAAATATTAGAGTTTTATGTTTTAAAAAAAAAACTAAAATTAGAGTTTTATGTTCCAAATTAGAATTTGTCATAAAGCTGCTATATGTAGATAAAATTCACAAAATAACTTGTACTATGGTAAACTAATGAAAATGAATAATGTCGCCATAAAAAGTTAGTAAAATCGCAACAAAAAAAGTTGAAGACAGATATATCGCATTTATTAAAGGGCAAATCTCCAAAATAGCGCACAATGTAACTGTCTATTCAATGCCGGTCCGGACTATGGTGGCACCTAAAGCAGACCTCAAAAATTTTGCCCCTTATGTATAACTAGATTTGGACCCGCACGACCGTGCGGATTTTATTATAAAGTTTAAATTTATAAGAAAAATGTTCTTAATTTTATTTAAATATTTTTTTATTATATATGTTTTTTAAAAAATATTAGTAGAACCTATTTTTGTAATAATATATTTTAATTTTTTATTTCTATTTAAATATATAATTTTCTTATATAGTTAATAAATCCGGTATGCTAAATATTTGACTGAAAAAATTGGTAAAAGGTGTAGAAAAATCAGATTTAGTTTTGAAAAATAAAAGGGAATATGTATAATTAAATTTTTTGATAAATGTGGCATATTTTTGTGATAACAAAATTTGTGAACTGGGCTGGTATTCGTAAAATATTTTAACATATTATATTATCTAACATGTTAGCAATATTTATAACAAAGATTTGATGCTAGATCATTATTATGATCTCTAATTGTTATTCATATAAATTATGATAAATATAAAATCAAAGTAAAGATCTTTTGTTACTCACTACTACGGTTACAAAATCTATAGTATAGCAAGTATGTAGGGATGGAATAGTTATATTTCATATGTATCTTATTTTAAAATTTGAATCCATTAAATAAAAGAAATCAATATATATAGCAGTAGCACCGATTTTATCATGTTGCTCCAGCTATGGGTTTAATAATGGCAGATTTTAAAATCTTTAAGGTGATTCATTGAGAATGGTTTTGTATGTATTTATTAGGTGATTCAATATTGCTGTTATAATAACTTTTTCAAGATGATAAACTATGGATCATTAGAGAGCTCGACAATGTTACAAATTTCATATATGTTACAAAGTCTTGGTATCGTTAGGAGTTCACTCATGATGACAGATTTTTGATTTCTTTAATGTGCTACTTGTATCGTTTAATTTGTATGTAGTATATATTAGGAGATTGTTACTGACGTCAATCTGTTACACGAAACGAACCGGTTTATAGGATAGAGTTGTTATGAGGTAAAAACTGATATATTATTGATTCACTAATAATTGATAAATGTTATTAAGATAAAAATGAAATATAAT
>NC_027749.1:39928550-39930305 GCF_000695525.1 Brassica oleracea var. oleracea
AATCCGTTGCAAACGTAACCTGAAATTGTCGTAAATTTTTCATACATTCCATTGCCTATAACAAAGCTTCCATTTTTGCATGAAGAGGAGATATTTGGGAATATATGATAAACTAATTTATGGTAAATTTGAAAATTTTTATTTAACTTTAAGAATTTTGTTTTCCAAAACTGGTTATACTTACGATATTACTGGCTGAGCATATCTCGACTTTTAAATGTAGGACAAAATATGTTTTAATTAACTGAATAATATTCCAGTATTTTGTAAATAATATATCTTTGAAAAGATTTTCTTTGAACAGTAATTTTTTGTGTATCTACCTAGTGGCATTAATTATCTTGATTAATGGTTTATACTTGAAGATATATGTTCTACAATATCGGGTATAACCGTATAAAAGAAAGTATTGTTTTAAATTGTTAAAATAATTGGGTACACATTAATTAACATATTTTCTTAAGATGCAACTAATTTTTATTATTTTAAACAAATTAGTTTTTCAAATATCGTTATAATCACGATATTCTTGGCATAATTTATTTTCTTGTAATTGTATGACAAAAAATGTTTTAGTTAAACGAATAAACACATATTTAGTGAACAATAAATTTTTTATCAAATATATATGTTATATTAATTTACATTAATTATTTTATATTGGATTTTAATACTTATGTCAATATTGCACCATGTTCATCTTCTCCAAACGCTCACTGTGTTTAGTTTATAAAGTAATAAAAATATTAACAAATGTTCATGTTCAAGGCTAACAATCAAATAATGTATTTGTTAATGGAAGAAATATGTTCAAACAAAAATCTACGAAACCAAAACACAACAATAAAAGACATTGCTTCTTGTCTTCTGCTTTCCTCAGCTGATAAAACAACCAAACCAAAACACACAAATGTGCCAGGACGTGAATCTCTATCTCACAATGATTAATGTTGAAAACACAACAGACCTTAACACCTTGAGCTTCTTTGTGAATCTCTTCCTTGGAACAATTGCGGTTAGTCCGCATCAAAACCTTCCTCAACACCATTAACGAAAGTGACATGATCGTTTGTTCATAGCTTATATGTCCATAAAAATTTGTTCAAAGTAGATGTGTACACATGTAAAGGACAGAGACAGTTTAATATTGGACTGTACAATTTGGGACGAAGATCGTTTACAGTCATATAACTTGGGAAGATGATATTAATTTATTTTGTTATAGAGTAAAACTTGTAAGACGTTTATGTAGTGTTTCAATGCATAGATGTCGACATTAAGGTGATATTTTATTAGTAATAACATAACTAATGATATGAAAATTAAATGTGAACAATTTCTAATAGATAGTCAAAAATGAAATATCACACATGAAAAAAGGTCGTGACTTCTGTTTTAATATATAAGATTTTTCAAAATTTGAAATCTTATCCCCAAAACATCATTTCTCAACTCTAAACCCTAAACCCTAAACTCTAAACCCTAAACCCTAAACTCTAAATCCTAAACCCTAAACCCTAAATCTTAAACCCCACCCTTTAACTCTATACTCTAAGTTTGTGACTTTTGATAAAACATCAAGTGCTATTTTTGTGACTTTTGACTTTGAATGCTAGTTTGGGAACAAAAACTTGATTTAGTGCTATTTTTGTCTTTTTCTCTTTATTAAACTAAAACTAAATATTGACAAAGGCAAATATCCAAAATAGCACATTTCTAAGTTTATATCACAAAAATAACACTCAAAAACTAATG
>NC_027749.1:39930958-39938673 GCF_000695525.1 Brassica oleracea var. oleracea
CAACCAATTCATCTATTAGATGCTTTGATTTTCGCATGTCTGATACCATTTTGTATATACATTATCAATAACAATTAATAGCATTTATATTCATAGTATCAATAACTATGTTTACAAATAAATAAATAATTATACCAGCTTTAAATATCGGACGGTTTGAATAAAAATATCAAATAATTTAGATAATTTTAAATTTATGGATAAAAATATTCGGGTAATTTTGTTAATAAATAGTATTTTTAGTATATTTAACTATTTAAAAATTAAGTATAATTAATATTTGTGGGTATATAATTCCATTTTAAAATTTTGGATACCTATTTGGTTAGCGGTTTGGTTCCGTTCAATTCAATTTTTTGGTTCCAGAGATATATGATTCACTTGATTATTTATGAATTAGGTTTACATTTGGTTTTAGTTTTTTAGTTCTGGATAAATGTGTCTAAACCTATACAATATCTTATACATAAATTAGGGGTGGTCGTTCGAGTACTCATTCCGATTTGGTTAGGATCTAATTCGGATTTTGGGTTTTCGGAGTTTAATATTTTAGCCTCATTCAGATATTTTTAAATTTTAGTTCTGGTTCGAATAACCCATTGAAATTATTTTAAAAATCTTAAAGTTCATATATTAAATAATATTGATAACTAAATTGTATATTGATATGTTTGTTGCTTTCTACGAGCAAAACACATACCTATTTCATTTAACTACTTTTTACATTTAACTGATTTTATGAATGTGGAACGGGTGATATTTTTTTTTTTGTTCAACCAGGAACGGGGTGATATTCATTTTAAGCTATATATAAAAAATATACCGAAAAAACAAAACAAACAATATATCCGCGCTTTGTAGCGCGGATCAAGATATAGTTTATAGATAAAATACCAAAAAGCCCCAATTAATCATGTATTGTTTTTATTAGTTGTTAATGGGGTGATCAACGGTTATAAGTCTAGTGACGTGGCATATATAGTGAGCGCAGTAACATGACTGATGTACTCTATATAGTACATGACATCCACAACTTTCTTTTAAAATTGTTCTTGACTAAAAATCTAAAAAATAATTGTTCGAGTCAACCTTAATTTTTTTTTTTGGAAGTCAACACTAATTATTTTTTCTCGACTTTATTATTGCAAAATTTTATAATGGGGTTATTAGTTGGAATCACCAAGTGATTTTGATACATCTATATGATTAGCTTCTTTTTATAACTATAGAAGTTCTGGGCATTAAACACATAATCTCTCACATGCCGGAAATTAATCTTTGAAATTAAAAAATTTCATACTAAAAGTAGTTTAAATTCAGTGTACAAGAGAATGAATCGAACCTCCTTGCATTACCATTAACCACCGATACTTTGGTATTAGTGTTTTTTTTCTTTCTCTTTCTTGATGAAAATTGTTGGGCTTAATTTTAGTTTATGTATTCTTCGCTGAACCTAAAGATAGGTCCAAATCATTCATAATTCTTTTTCAGTAAGCCCATCCGTTTACCATAGGCAATACGCATGCTCTATGCTAGTCAAACATCTGAAATGATTTTTTTTTTTGAGAAATTCTATAGCCTGATTCGGACGGATTCGGGAGAACCGCACTTATTGCTACAGAGTGGACTGACTATCACACTGTCTGATCCGAGTTTGGAATATCTTTCGATTAATGTCAGATGTGAGCCGATCATCTGTTACGATCTACTATGTAAACCAGACTGACCAAGTGATGATAATTTAGTTTCTAAGGAGAATCGAATCTAAAACTGACGTGGATACAGACCCAAAAAAATTGTCACTATGAAATGATTTGAATATTGAATGATTGATGAGCATTACAAGAAGTTAATGATTTTGGGTGGTCAGAAAATTCACATGTAGGTCTCATTGATTTTTGTTTCCAAAATACCAGTTAAAACTTAAAACTAGGATCATTTAATATATATTTATATATATGGGTTTATTGGTGGAATAACAAAAAAAAAGGAAAATAAGATTTTTAGAAAGAGGGGAAGAGAGAGATAGGAATAGAAAAGAAGAAAGAGCTTGGGATTTTAGTAAGATAGCGAATTATATTTTTTTTGGTGTTATTGAACCCAAATTCCCTATATATATATTTCAGTTTGGGTGATGTAGTATTTAAAAAAAAATAGTTGTCAAACTAAAACTGATTTCTTGTTCATAAGTTTGATATGGTTTCGGTTTTCGATCAGGTTTAGGATTCAGTCACATATATCGTTTTTAATGGTATGTAATGTTTTAAAACTATATATTAAGTTTGGCTTAAAATTATCGGATATATAATAACTTAAGTCAGTTTTCTGGCCGATTCATGTCAAATCATAATTAAGACCATGAATTTGAATCTTTTGTATTTGTAAAACATTTTGGACTAAAATTATAAAAGCAGATTGATTATACCTAAAAATTCAATAACAAAAGACTTTTGGTGTTTTTGGATCATTAGTTAAGTATATCTAGGATGTTAGAAGACATTTATAAAATACTATAATTAGACATTTTGTCCAGATGAATATATTCATGGATTTTTTTATCAAATAATATTCATGGTTTAGACCATGAATTGGATCTTGTTTAGACATTTGTAAAATAATATAATCAATATTAGATTTTAAACTTTTATTATAATATTTTAAAATAAAA
Source organism: Brassica oleracea var. oleracea (assembly GCF_000695525.1). Lineage (NCBI taxonomy): Eukaryota > Viridiplantae > Streptophyta > Magnoliopsida > Brassicales > Brassicaceae > Brassica > Brassica oleracea. Next base: position 39,933,627 of record NC_027749.1, read on the forward strand.
TGAAATTTTCGTTTAAAAAAAATTCATTCCAAATGTTTGAATCAATACACATACACATCCTTAGATACTGGTGGTGATAATAATAAATGCTGATATGTGGCACTATATTTCCGACCTAACCCAAACTGGTCCGACACGGAGTTTGGATTGATCCGACTTTATTACCTCTTCTACAGATTATTTTTCTTCTTTAACACACACATACCACAATCGTAATAATAACATTAAATAAATATCACTAAATTTTACTGTACCGGAAAAGAAGATTCCGGTTTATGGTTTGTGTTGACGAGAGGGATGAACAACAGTGAGTTCCTGTACATAATCCGGAAAAATCACACTGAAAATAAAAATAAAATACATAGAAAAATAAAGATATCTTCAGAATATCATTCATACCTCTGAGTAGCGTACATTGTCATGGTGTTTATACGATGTTTTTACAATCGTCTCCCATTTAATAGACTTTTGATCCATCATCTTCCTCAAACCGGTGTCTTGACCGGATAGAAGGACGGGTAATTGACCAGGGACGACGGTGCTGACTGTCGAACTTCTCGGAAGTGTACGGCAAAGCCAGGACTCTGAAGGAGTTTTAGGCAACGGAGGTTGAGAAACAGAGATATTCCCTGACCTGTTTTTGTTTCTGTTCCTCATTCTCTTTACCCCCTCCGAAAGAAACCTCGTATCTTGTCTCTTGATCTGAGTACTCGATGTCCTTTGCAACCTCGAAGTTGTGGAAAGCTTTTCTGAAAATCTTGGTATTGGACAGGTTTCTTGAGACTTGCTCATAGCCTTGTTTGATCTCACGATTATTGTTGATGATGCTGGTTTGGTTTTATAAACAGAATCTTGTGTTTTAGGGTTTATGATTTTGCTACAACTTACCGCAACATTCTGACAAGTTTTGATCCGAAAAAGAACCGGATTAAGAACATCCAGTGAGTTCTTGGAACATAACTGTGGCAAGAACCCAAACATAGCCTTCTTGGCCTCACTTGAGTGGACTGCTTCTTCAACATGATCATGACCATAATCATCATTGTTTAAATCTTGATTTATGGCCATGGAGACTCTCTGTAGAGCAATGATCCGTTTCTTTTTCTTTTTCTTCATCATCTTCTCTTCTTGGTCTCTAAAAGATCCTTTCTTCTGTTTCAAGGCAATCGCTTTAGCAGCTGGTAAAAATCTCGCCATGATGAGGTCACGATATTCAAGATTGACGTCATCTTTTGATACACTGCTTGGCCTGCCTCCATTGTTCTCGAACTCATCACTTACTCCGTTTGTACTACAGTTAACAGAGAAGCTTGCGGTTGAAGAAACCATATCCAATGCTTTGATTAGGTCTGATTCTTGGAGTAGTGTATGATGATCCTTTGGCTTTCCAAGTGGAACTAAAGATGGTTCCATTACATGATCGAAGCTCTTGTCATCTTGTAATAACCGAACCATAGTTCCATGCTCAGTTTCTTGACATGAATCTTTGACTTTTCTCCTCCTGGTCGTCGTTGTCTTCTTCTTGGTGTTCTCCGAGTCGATTGGATTCTCTAGTTTCGTTGGAATTCGTCTCACGGATAGAAACGGAGCATCAAGATTCGGTTTCTTCTCCTCCATTGTTTCTTCAGACAAAAAAATCCTTACATACCTCTGAAGCATCAAGAATGTGTAATATAAAAGAAAAAGAAGCAAGAGAGTTATTGATGTCTTCTGCTCTACTATATATTGTCATTTATATAAACTTGAAGCTCTACATGGGCCTACAAAAGGCGATAATGAAGGCTGTAGTTCCGGGGATGAGGGGACTCAAGACTCAAGAGTAGTCAAATTCATAAAAATCATAAGTGACTACTTGATGGTGACACTTTGTGGAGAGGTAAAATATTATCGGTATAATTATATGTAACAAGAAATAGTAGCAAAGGATGATACTACATTTAATCATAATTTTGGATGAGGAAATAATAAAAAGGTAAACAAAAGTTTAGCTACATATACTTTAATGAATGTTTTGATACAAAAACAAAAATAAATTAATTATATGTATATCCTTTTAACTTCTTTACAAGAAAATCTAGAAAAACAAAAATGGCTTACAAATTTTTTTTCCCGATTTCATTAAATTTATTACCAGGATTGATAGTGATATTTTGTATCGTCAAACTCTATCATACTAGCTTAAAATCCTCGCAATTACGCGGGATATTATTATTTATTTATATTTATTTACGTATTATGTATATAATTAAATTATAGTAAAGACATAAATCAAAACAATACATCTTGTAAATAAATCAAAACAATCATTTTATTTATTTTATATGGTATATAAATAAATTTCAATGACATGGACATAGATATACAATATATTATATTTTGAGAATTTATATTCATATGATAAACACAAAATTTCTAATCTGCGATTTTCTTAATGCAAATTTCAAAATTAAAATATTAAGGTTTCAATACTTTTTCAATACAAATTTAGAAATTATCATATTTAAGTATTATTCTATGTTGTATAGTTTAATTTAAAACTATATTATTATATAATATGAATGTCTAGTAAATGAAACTTTATATTCATACGATTTATGATCATTTGTATCTTGTTATTACCAAAAAAAGTTAAACCATTGATCACAAATTTTCAATGTGAGACATTTAACGTTTTAAATAATTCATAGCCGTTTTAAAAATTCAAAATATAACATATATATATGGTTAATGTAGTTGTTTAATATCTTTTATTAATATAAAATTAAACAAACAAGAGCTAAGATACAAAACTTATTATCAAATATTTATTATTCATAATCATTAATTGTCATATATATGTTAATCATATTAGACAATTCCGTAACTTTTATTTAAGAAAAAAGTGTGAGAATATTCTTTTGTACGCTATTTATCAATTTAATAGTTAGTTTAATAAAAAGTATAATATAAGTTAAGGTTAACCAATCTATTTCTCTGAAAATTCTGAATTTTATTCTCATTCATGATGATATGTGGGTACAAAATAATGTTGTAATGTTTTTTAATTAATATATAAGGGATCGGGTCCGATTGATAATTTTGGTCGTACAGATTTTATACAAATTGATCATTACAAAACCCATAGTGATTATCATTCTCACATTAAATTTAATTCGTAGCTTGATAGATTTCAATTATTCAAAAATAAAAACTATTAGTACTTCTTTGGAAAGAGTAGTGACATTCTTCGATATGATGAATTCAACTTTTGTTGTTGGGTTATTATGTGGCTATGATTTTCTTGAACAGCTCCACTGACGAATATCAATGTTATCTTTACCGAATGTTTAGAATATGACACTACTGTATTAGTGTTAGTTAACTTCTTACTAATCGAAGTTTGAAAACGACACCATATTCCAAAACAAACCGTTTTGTCGTTGTTGTCCGTAACGTTATAATCTGTTTGACCGTGAGTGTGAGTTGTGATTTTCTTAAGACGTTCTTCCATTGGGAAAAACAAAATAAATGAAGGTTTTGGTTTGTTTATTGCATCCGTTACCTGCATAGTTGTTCGCAGGTACGACCTAAAGGCTAAAGGATAAACCACCAAAATCATTGATTAAGGCAATATATAATCAAAAGTGGCACTTTTGAGCTTATTTTTATTAATATTTATAGATAAATAAAATTGATATTTTTTTAGTTTAGAATTATATTTGTTGGATATTTTTAGCGGAAAAAAGTTTGTGGTACGCAAAGTTTAATATAATATGGTAGAACCCATCTAATGTATAAAAATGTGTCTACAACTACACCATGTTTATGTTAGTATATGCCACATATACAAAGTAAATGATTATATGGTGGCAACATCACATTCGGTTGTAATTGATTTTAAGCTAAGTTAATGAGGTCAATCCGTAATATATTAAAATTACATCCGATTTACTAAATTTGACCTGACCCGATTCTTTTACCCGACCCGTGTCGACTTAAGTATCTTGTTTGGATCCCCAATTCGTAAATTAGGGTTCATAACCAAAAAATTGATTTCAAAGAGATGCAATATAGAGTAGTTTTCTTTAATATTTTTATCTTCTCCGCCATTCTTAAACCTCGTGGAACAGAGTACGTGAGTCAATCTTCTAAAAAAAATACTTTTTTTTTTCATATTCTGCAACTTTTGTATGTGAAGAAGCGTAAGAACAAGTGGGTGTGCAAACTCAAAGCTGGGGTTATTATGCAAATCAACGAGAAAAACATTATTTTCTCAGAAGTTGGACCAAGTTCTTGACAATGAGAATTTGACATTTCACTTGGCTCAGATATCTCTTTTTTTTTTTGCTGACCAATGGAAAAGCGTTATGTGAAGGCTCCTTCTCTCTTTCTCGCTAGACTTTCTAACTCTTAATGTACATAACATACATTTGGCTTTGTTCCAATACTGATACGCCCTAAATCGGGAAGGATCACTTTAGCTGGGTGTTGGATATGATCCGAGAAGGCAAACAACACTTCTGGAACTGATATGGATTGAAAGGATCGTCAAGAGATGCGGAATGACTCTTGATATACCCACGATCTAAGGCTAACCACCCAAGAATGAATGAATGTGTTGGCTAACCACCAAACAACACACAAAGATGAATTGGCTGACCACCAAATCAACAAGCCGGTTCACACCAATGAACTAGCTAAAGAACTTTCTCTCTCACTCAGAGAAAAGAAGAAAACAAAAATAAACTCAAACTTAGACTGATTTTATTATGAGAAGTGTTTACATATTTATACTACTTTAGGAATAGAAAAAGACTTAAGAATGTATTAAAGACAAACTTAGTAAATTGAATCTAGATGAGAAATTTAAAGACAATGTATTAAAACTCTTGGATCTCAGATCTGGTCAAAGAGACTCTTCGGCTAACGTCCAGGTTCGTCTGAACCAAGTAGTTCATTCGCGGTAAGGATCAAGATGTGAGCTGGACGATCCATACGGCCCAAATTCGCGAGAACTGAAGGTCTCCTGATTTGCAAATTGCATAACTCCCACATCTGAACTCCGTTT
>NC_027749.1:39938976-39939212 GCF_000695525.1 Brassica oleracea var. oleracea
TTTGGTGCAGAAGAAGTGTTGGTGTTTCCCTTCTTTTTAAGTTGCCGAACAACATGAATCGCCTTATGCAACATTTTTTCCAAGCTGGCTTAAGTCTGAAGCTCGTTCCGATCAAGCACATCACAGTTGCTTCTCTTGGCCTTGGTGAAGGGACGATCACCATTTCTGACCCTCTTCTCATCATCATCGAACATGTTTTGCCTCTTTCTTTGGTTTCTTTGTTTCTGCACAGAATC
>NC_027749.1:39939533-39955215 GCF_000695525.1 Brassica oleracea var. oleracea
TGAACTCCGTTTAATCTGATTCTTCTTCGAGGAGCTCCGTAATTGAGTTGAGAACATTCTCCAAGTGATTTCATGCGAAGAGGACTCGTTTGTTGGAAGATATGAGTCAAACAATGAACATATATCATTACTGCTTTCCATGATCAAGCCATGCATGTCTGTTTTGCCCGGTGCGCCACTCAAGGGCGCATCAAATACAGACACTAATCAGTTGGGGTTGGGACCGTTTATAAGAAAGAACAGTAAAAAAAACAAGCGGGGAAGATAAAAGTATTAAAGAAAATCTCCTCTGCATTGCATCTCTTTGAAATCAATTTTTTTTTTATGAACCCTAATTTTGAATTGGGGATCCAAACAAGAGACTTAAGTTGACACGGAGCAGGTAAAGTAGTTGGGTCGGGTAGGATTTAGTAAATCAGAGTTAACTTTAATATATTACGAATTGACTCCATTAACTTAGCTTAAAATCAATTAAATCCGTTTGTGATGTTGCCACTATATAATCATTTACTTTGTATATGTGGCATGTATTAACATAAACGTGGTGTAGTTGTTGATATGTTTTCGTACGTTGGATGGTTTCCACCATATTATAGTAAACTTCACGTAGCTGACAAACTTTTTTTCATTTTTAGCAGGTTTGTGAGCATTATTGAATCTGAAAAGTTCTTTAAAGAATGATATGCATTAAGACATAATTGGTTATATAATTATATTATACAACTAAATATTTTCTGAGGACAAGTACCAAAAGTATTTATAAAAGTTACTGAAAAACTTATTTTTTTGGGTAATCCAAAAGTTTTCGAAAAAACTTTCCCAGCTACATGAAGTTTACGCTAATATGGTAAAAACCATCCAATATATGAGAATGTGTCAATAACTACACGATGTTTATGTTAATACATGCTACATTTACGAAGTAAATGATTATATGGTGGCATCATAACAATTGGGTTTAATTGATTTTAATCTAAGTTAATGGGGTTAATTCGTAATTTATTAAACTTAACCCCAATTTAACTAAATCCAACCCGACCCAACCCGACCCAAATTATTAAAACCTGATTTCTTCCTTTCCCTTAGCCCAACCCGTGTTCTTCATTTTTCCCCAATTGGAAATTTTAGGGTTCATAACAGAAATCGATTTGGGGAAAACAGAGGTGAGAAATTGAGAGAAAGGGAAGGGCCCGCCTCTAGAGACAGAGTGAGAGCCGACTGCGAACCTTTGAGTAGACAAAACAGAGTGAGATTTTGTATGCCTATGCTTGAGATATAATTGCCGGTAACCCACAAAAATAAAGCGCATTGCCTACACTTGCCTTGCCCCTTCGCTTAATGTTGGATCATCCCAATTCCATCTCTCTCTCTCTCTCTCTCTCTCTCTCTCTCTCTCTTTCTCTCTCTGTTTAAAATCGATTTTTTGTTGTTATGAACCTTAATTTCAAAAATTGGGGATCCAAACAAGAGACTTAAGTCCACAATTGAGTCGGGTAAAGGAGTTGGGCCGGGTTCGGATTTTGTAAATTGGAATTAACTTTCATATATTACGGATTGACCCCATTAACTTAGCTTAAAATCAGTTAAACCCAATTGTGATATTTCCACCATATAATCATTTACTTCGTACATGTGGCATGTATTAACATAAACTTTGTGTAGTTGTCGACACATTCTCATACATTCCAATGATTTTCACCATACTAGCGTAAACTTCCTATAGCTGGGAAACTTTTTTCTTAGTCAAAACATAAAAACAATTTATAGATATTGTTGACTATTTGGTGTCAATCACTGTAGCTAAAAGAAAATTTTCGAAATTAAAACTGTTAAAACATATTTGCGGTATATCATGCCACATGAAATATTAAATAAGTTGGTTTTGTTATATCCATTAAACCATCTATGATTGAAATATCTAAATACACTAGTTTATTGAATGAATTCAAAAGAACATGTTATATTTATAGTCAATTGTTTTCTGAAATTTAAGTTATTTTATTTTTCGTTGTTTTACAATTTTAAATAAAATATAGAAATGGCACAATTTTTAATTCGCTTAGATCAATTATAAAATGTTAAGCATCACGGGTTATTCGTCTAGTTGATTAATCTCAGATGACTCCAATACTATGCTTAAAGCATCTTCAACCCACTTCTATTTTTATCTATATAATAATATTTAGAGGCAAAATCGCTCCAAGTCTCCAACTCATCTCTATTTTCGTCTCTAAAATAGAGATTACTATTTTTTCTCTATTTATAGAAGAAGAAATAACATTCCTCTATATTTTGCTCTATATGTAGAAATTTCTATTTTAGAGAAATATATTGGAGTAAGACCCATCTATATTATAGAGTTCTTCTATTTTAGAAATAAAAATATAAATATATATTGGAGATGGTATAACAACTTAAAGAACTGACTCTGGTTAAACCCAAAAGATTAAACATACATTAAGTCCAAATTCGGATAGGTTCACAAAAAGTAATAACATAATGTCTTCTTGGCTAAAAGACTTTGTTCATAATAATTATTTTCAGACTATCAAATTAAATTTCACCGTATTTAATTAACATAAAATTATGAATTAGATGATTAGTCAAGTCCAATCAATAAGAACAATCCAAGAATATAGCACTAATACACTTGTTTGCGATAGAAGACTCCAAAAAGTTTCAATAACAACAAAACATTATGTCAAAAGTTAGTAAGCATAGATAGAAAACTCTACAAAAACCTCAAAATAACTAAACACCATGTTTAAAACCAGAGTACATCAGTAGTATACTTGTTTTATTTTTTCATCTTAAGGTATTTTAGCTTTCGTTTATAGTTTTATAATATAAATTATATTTCCACTGTTTTGTGTTATAGCAACTCCAACCATAACACCAAAATTAATGTTGATATTACATAAAATTTAGTGTTAGTGTTGAACTTTAATTTTCATCCGTAATCATAATATCAAATTCTACACTAAAATAATAATAATAATAATATATCATTAATATTTTAGTTTTAATATTTAATACATTAATTTATGTAATTGAGTAATTATATTTTAGGATATTTAGATTTTATATTTATTTGTTGAAATTTGCTAATGTTATGTTTTACTGTTTTTTTTGTACTAAAATTATATATATATATATATATTTTATATAAAACATTATTAAATTAAAAATTTATATATTTTAAAATGAAAAGTACATAACATGAATTTTATTTTGTTACAACTTAATGTAACTGATAATATTCATTAAGTTAAATTATTAAATATAAATAAAATAATATTTTAATGTTAACTAATGTAAGAAAATACAAAATAGCATCATATGTTTTCAACTATAAACTAAAACTATCAATAATATTAGTCTTTTTATAATCTATTTACAAATCACCAAATTTAATAAAATGATGTCATTTTGGTGTCTCATTTGAGATGAAACAGATCAGGAACAAAGAGAGTATGCCAGATGGTAATAAAAAACTCAAACACATCTACTTTGTCGGACTCAACACTACAGTACCATAATGTAATGTTTGGGCGACGACTGAAAATGCTAATAAATGGTACTTCACCTTCTATTCTCACCGTTTATGTACATACAACATAACAGCTATTGGACTATACTATACTGAGAACAATGTTGATTGTAAAATAACCAAACAACATTGTTTCATTTAGAGAATTTAGAAATATATGTGCAATAATTTCTATTATTTTAAAATAATGTGAATATGGTATGACAAACCATCTTATATAGGTCATCTATATATGCTTCAATGTACGTGGATATCTGACTGTAATTTCAAATTTGTTATATATATATATATATATTGACATTACTTATTTTGCTACAGTTTTTAATAGGCTAAAAGCCTGACATTTAAGGTAAGAAAAAGAAAAATTATAGTCATGAATTTTGGCAAAGAAATAATTTATACTTTTGTAAAGATATTCATCCATAGTTTATGCCTTTCTCAAACAGTTTCCAATAATGTGGACCATATATGCATCGAAAAAGGTGAAGAAATTGATAACAAATATTAATTTTCTCCATTATTAGAATTTAATAACTACCAAACTCTTTGAAAGTGTGTAAATGTTCATTGAATTCACCAGCGGTGTTTTTGTTTCTTGTGAAGAAAAGGACGAACATTTTAATAGTAGCTTTATTTTTCGGAAAATGAAATTGATATTATGATTTCAAAACTAAATTAGTACTAGCTTTTTCCCAACTACACATTTAATTGAAAAAACAAGACATTTAAAAAAACAATTAAATTTTTAATGAGAGGTTAGAGAGAGATAGGAAAATAAATAAGGAGAAAGGAGTGTTTTGGTTACATAGTGAATTTTGAGGTTTTTTTATGTATGTGGGAAAAAAATTACCCTTACTTCAACTAAGAAATTAAAAATGCAAATTAGTGTTGGAGTCATGGCATGGTGGGTGTAGGGATTGCGTTCGGTGGAAGCGGCATTTTAGGGTTTTCCAAATAGTCTCTTAAGTCTATCGGAGAGTCGACGGCTCGTGGAGGTGGTAGATCTGTTCTTGCCTCAGGTCTGGTTTGAAGTCTGGTTGACCGGTCTGCGGCAGAAAGGCGAGGATTGCGGTTGGTTAACTTGATTCGATGACTTAGGGTCTTCAAATGCGGCAGTTGTGGTTACGACTACGGAAGTTTGCGGATACGGATAGTTGTGGTTTTTAGCGGTTCTAAGAGTTTTGTACGACTGGTTCTGCAGTTAGAAATTAGTACGTTTGTAGGATACTTATGACTGGTTAACCACTAAATGCAGCAGCGGTTAAATAATAAATTAACAATATTTACATTTTATATAATTATAAAAATATCAAAATCATAATATTATAATAAATATGTAAATTATATTTAGAAAGCTATAGTTTTACATTTTTTAAAATTATAGAAAATATTTTTATTTTTAAATTTTATAATATTAATTAAAATATAATAGATATATTTTAGTATTCTTATAATTCCAATTTAAATATTTTATTAAATATTCTACTAAATATTTTTATTTTTGTATTTATATTGTTTAGAAAAAAGAAAAAAAATGTATCATCTCGCAACCACCCGCAACCGCAAACGCTAGCTAGAATCAATTTTTGAATTTATGAGGTTTAGAGTGGTTTGAGTGATTGTTGCAAAACGCCAACAACCGCTACTGATACACTAAAATTGCGTATTTATCTACTGCAAGCTAACAGTATAGATGTAGTATTTGAGATTCAATTCCAGAGGACCAATTCACACTTTATCTTTATGGGATCAATATTAAGCTACAACAATATGGGGGTTTTAAAATTGTGAATCGCAGAAAGCAAGTAACAAGTAAGTTTGGTTTCAGATTATACAGCAGATATCCGGGACCTCTGGGAAATTATGGTTTTCCTAACTTTCCTAATTTAAACGGAAATCGACAGTGCGAATTTCGGTTCCCACACTTCACCTTTTGTCAATCGATCTCAGTACCTAAACCCTCGTTTGGACTGAGACGCGATGACAAACATTAAGATCAAGTCTGATCTGTTCACGAAACACCCTAACATCTACTTTCGCTGGTTAGGGATGCCAGGCTCATTCATAACAGATCTAGCAACCTATTACACGATTAATGAACAGGTTAAACCTATGATCTAACAATAACTGGCCAGTTTAATGCAAGCAGTAAGAATAGTTATGAATGAAGAAAATTGAATGATAAACTTATTTATGTTTAGCTCATAGATCTAACACCGTAACACCCTAGACTAAGCAAGCTGACTACTCAGCCACGAAGCAAGAAAACACAGAGACAAAGACTGAATAAAACATGTGTAGATAAAATAGAATAAGTGTTCAGGGGATTCTTCTCTATGGTAAGAGAGATGGAGCCTTCTCCCTTTACAAAGTATCAAATCACAAATCTCTAAAAGCTCAAGTCTGGTTTCTTGTCTCCAAAAACAACGTAGAAAAATATAGAAAAACAGAAAAATAAGTTATATGGAAGCCACATGCGCCTGAGAGAGAAAATAGAGAGATTAGGAAAAATTCCGAAATATGTTGTAGTTTCCCTAAAAATCTATGCCGCTGGAACAGGCACTCGGGTTGCTCCGTTCGATCGGGAACAGCCAATCGGACTATTTTGCATGAAAATCACCAAATTGCACTGTTTTCTCCGTCTTTGCTCCAAGTGGCCTATCTTCCCTCAAAGCCAACTCTAAACCTGTAATGACTCAAAAAAGACTAGGAAGACTCGATAAATACTTGAAAACCAATTAAAAAACATATATACAATGATGACAAAAACATTATATATCAGCTACTTATAACAAAAGCTGCATTTGCGAGTTGTAGCGGAGAAACCAGTCATGCCCTTAGTTACTCGCTGCCGTCTTTTCTCATAACATAACAGAAAGTCTAAAATTTTCTAATCAGCTTCATTCAACCTAACAGGCTAACACTCTAGAGACTTAACCATTTGAACCAACTGAATATTATGTTCAAAGGTTTGACAATCTACCCATTGGACCATACGAAATTAATCTCCATAGCCCATAACAATGTTACCATTTTTGAATAAATGTGATAGCCTTTTTCACATCAATACTATTTAAGTAGAAAGACAAATATACAAATAATCTTGGTACCACTAAAATATTGTAGATTGTACTACTGAATTTGATGAAATCTGAACAAATTTTTAAAAGAAAATTGGTCATCAAACATAAAAAATGATTTTGGACGAAACCTCCTCAATATATCCTCAAATTCAATTCAGGATTTTCCTGGGTGAATTATGAGAATTTCATGATTATTTTTAATGCGGGATAATTATGCTATTACAAACTATGAAAAACATTACAAAGACGATTATACAGCCGACAATTCTATATGCATTATAAAAATTCACGATTTGACAGTATCACACTGAATCGTCCTATATATTAGATTCTAAAAAGCTATAGCTTCAACCTAATGTGACGGTTTTGTTTATTATTTAAGCATAAATTATATTTTTTAAGTTTTTCTCTGTTTTGAAGCCATTTGAATGTTTTTGAATTTGAAAGCTTTTCAGATCTGAAACAGACTTTTTAAGACTTATATTAGAAGACTCTCAGAAGACTCCCCAGAAGACTTCTATATTAGAAGACTTTCCATGAAGTCTTCAGGTAGTCTCCCAAAGTCTTCTTCCCAAAGTGGTACAAATTTTGGATATGTATTTTATATGTTTTATATATATTAAATTCTATAAAATTATAGATTCAATGTAATGTGACTGTTTTGTTTATTATTAAGCATAAAAAAATATTTTTGAAGTTTTCTCTGTTTTGAAGCCATTTGAATGCTTTTGAAATATGCAAATTTTTCATATCTGAGTCAGACTTTGGAAGAGTTCTCAGAAGACTCTTGGAAGACTCTTGGAAGACTCTCGGAAGACTCTCGGAAGACTTCTTACGAAGTCTTCTAATGCATTTTATGCTAGAAGACGTCTCACGAAGTCTTCAGGAAGTCTTCCGAAGTTTTATGCCCAAAGTGGTACAAATTTTGGATATGTATTTTGTGTGTTTTATATATTAGATTCTAAAAAGTTATAGATTCAACCTAATGTGATTGTTTTGTTTATTATTTAAGCATAAAATGTTTTTTGAAGCTTTCTCTGTTTTAATGCCATTTGAACGCTTTTAAATATGTAGATTTGTTTTCAGATCTAAATCAGACTTTGGAAGACTTTTCAGAAGACTCTTGGAAGAATCTCGGAAGACTCTTAGAAGACTTCGGAAGTCTTCTAATGTATTTTATGCTAGAAGACTTCCCACAAAATCTTCGGGAGGTCTTCCAAAGTCTTCTGCCCAAAATGGTACCAAGGAATGATGTCAACTGGAGTCCACCAAGCTTATCTATGTTGAGGAATGATTTCTAGCTCCATGTGTAATAGTTTGTTTAAGCCTTGTTTTATGATTGTATGTGTACTATTTTAGTTATGAATTCTTTTGTAAATTTGAACAGATGTTAATCAAAAGAATTTGGTAAATATGTTCATATTTTGCCAAAATTACTTGACATTAATGAAGTTATTAATACAACATACCAATAATATTTTTAGCCATTCTACCCACTCTTAACAAAACAAAACAACATAAAAACTTAGTCAAATTTACTAAAACTAAGAGAGAAGACTTCACAAGAAAACTTAGTCAAATTCACAAAATATCAAACTTGAATTTTAAGTGAAAGTTGAAATTTTAAATCTTATGTAAGTTAAAAAGTATATCTTATGATCTAAAAAGACACATTAAACTACATGACTTGATATTCTTGAAGTTACTTAACACTCTTGAAAATCAAACGTAGAAAACTTCTTAAGAAGTCTTCTCGGATTAGCTAGAAACATTAGTAAACATAAAAATTTGAAATCTCATAATTATCACCAAATAAGTTATGAATTTGATCAAAGAGCCCCAATATTGACTAATACACATGAATAAATAAGAAACTATTAAAATGTCATTTTAGTTGTAGAGAAAATGAAAGTTTATTAAACATTAACGTAAAAGATTCTACGGAAGTCTTCTATTTAGGTCATTTTTGCAATTGCGAATTTACGAAGGAAGACTTCTTAGGAAGTCTACTATATATAAGACATGTTGAAAAGTATACCTTTGTAAATTGGCTTACTTTGGAATTTCAAAAAATTTTGAAAATACCAGAGAAGATTTCTCGAATAAATAGGTTAGTTTTGCAGTTGACCGAAGTTTGTCAGAAATTTGATTTTTTACAGAAGACTTCTCAATGTCGCAAGAAGTCTACCTGGGATACTTTTGCAATTGACTATATTTGACTTTTCTAGAGAAAACTTTTCTAGAAGTCTTCTCTAGTAACCAAAGGTTTGACAAAAACCCGGAATAAAATTTGAGAAGACTTCTAAATTTTTTAAAGAAGTCTTCTCATTAATATTAAAATTTTTACTATTATTTTTCAAATACATAGTAACTCACGCAAACTTCTTGCAAAAGTGAGAAGACTTCGGAAAACTTTCAGAAGACTTCTATAAATGTTTTTCTCGAGAAGACTTCCCGAAAAGTCTTCTATAAAAAATCAAATTTCTGACAAAATTCGGTCAATTGCAAAACTAACATGTTTATCTGGAATTTTTTACTTTTTTTTTGTTAATAAAGGAAAGTTAGAAGAATTCTAGGGAAGTCTTCTTGATGGAGAACACATCTAGCGAAGTATTTTGAAAGTATTTCTGAAGTCTTCTTCAAGTCTTTGCGAACAGATCTGAGAAAAAAAAACGATTGCATACCTTGAACATGTGAGATGACTTGCTTAGCTTCTCCAAGCACCCAGAACTTCACTACAAAAGCTACCAATTCGTTAATGACCACGAATCATGAACTTCAATGTCTCTATGAACCTTACAAAGCTTGGAATCAAAATCTTGTTTTTTTTTGATGAATTTGAAGAGAGAGTGAAAGAGATGTGATTTGTGTGCATAAGTAATGAGATATAAAGAGTAAAAATCGAAACTTTGGTCATGGTGGTTAATGTATTGATGACAATGTCAACATTGTAAATACTTGGTGAAGATGAAGATGATAAAGTAAAAGACTCATTTTCGAAAGAAAAAAAGAAAAAAAAAGTAATGACATTTTTGTGAATAATTCAAACTTCTAGGCTAAATAGGGAAAATGAAAGTTTTTAAAAACATGAGTTATTTTTGTGTTTCACTTGAAATTTTAAGTCATATTTTAAAAAAGAATACAAATTTAGTAAACAATTTAATTTTTATTAAATATTTTTTTTGTCAGTTGAAAACCTATACTCATGCTTTAACAGCACAAAATAAAATTAAATTTAATTCTTAAAAACATGCAATTGCAAATTTACGAAGGAAGACTTCTTAAGAAGTCTACTCTACAGAAGACATCTTGAGAAGTCTTCCTTTGTAAATATTGGCTTAATTTTGAATTTGAAAAATTCTTGAAAATGCCTCGGATAAACAGGTTATTGACTGAAATTTATCAGAAACTTGACTTTTTATACAAGACTTCTCAATGTCGCAAGAAGTCTACCTGGGATACTTTTGCAATTGACTATATTTGACTTTTCTAGAGAAAACTTTTCTAGAAGTCTTCTCTAGTAACCAAAGGTTTGACAAAAACCCGGAATAAAATTTGAGAAGACTTCTAAATTTTTTAAAGAAGTCTTCTCATTAATATTAAAATTTTTACTATTATTTTTCAAATACATAGTAACTCACGCAAACTTCTTGCAAAAGTGAGAAGACTTCGGAAAACTTTCAGAAGACTTCTATAAATGTTTTTCTCGAGAAGACTTCCCGAAAAGTCTTCTATAAAAAATCAAATTTCTGACAAAATTCGGTCAATTGCAAAACTAACATGTTTATCTGGAATTTTTTACTTTTTTTTTGTTAATAAAGGAAAGTTAGAAGAATTCTAGGGAAGTCTTCTTGATGGAGAACACATCTAGCGAAGTATTTTGAAAGTATTTCTGAAGTCTTCTTCAAGTCTTTGCGAACAGATCTGAGAAAAAAAAACGATTGCATACCTTGAACATGTGAGATGACTTGCTTAGCTTCTCCAAGCACCCAGAACTTCACTACAAAAGCTACCAATTCGTTAATGACCACGAATCATGAACTTCAATGTCTCTATGAACCTTACAAAGCTTGGAATCAAAATCTTGTTTTTTTTTGATGAATTTGAAGAGAGAGTGAAAGAGATGTGATTTGTGTGCATAAGTAATGAGATATAAAGAGTAAAAATCGAAACTTTGGTCATGGTGGTTAATGTATTGATGACAATGTCAACATTGTAAATACTTGGTGAAGATGAAGATGATAAAGTAAAAGACTCATTTTCGAAAGAAAAAAAGAAAAAAAAAGTAATGACATTTTTGTGAATAATTCAAACTTCTAGGCTAAATAGGGAAAATGAAAGTTTTTAAAAACATGAGTTATTTTTGTGTTTCACTTGAAATTTTAAGTCATATTTTAAAAAAGAATACAAATTTAGTAAACAATTTAATTTTTATTAAATATTTTTTTTGTCAGTTGAAAACCTATACTCATGCTTTAACAGCACAAAATAAAATTAAATTTAATTCTTAAAAACACTTTTTATCATATGTTTATAACCAATCCAGCCAATACCAAAAGTGGATATAGAGCATTTCGGTTAACCATTAACCTAAGATTTAAATTTTTTTTCATTATACCTATCATCTTGTAAAAATGTTTGAGACCACGCCATTTACACTGCATGAAGAAAGCTCATACCCTAGCTTTCAATCCGCCGGTGTTGATGATCATTTATCCTGCCCAACCAACCATTCATTTAATTAATTCCCCACAGTTTTTTCTTTGCAATCATCTTAAAGACTCAAGGAAATCTTATTGAACATAAAACAATGGCGAGATTTCATATTTTCCCAATAGCTTAAGATACAAGTTTTCTATGGGTTTCTTGTAAAAGTGTATTTTATATGTAACTGAATCAATTGATGGATGTCAAAATCTATTTCAGTTTCGATTACGCGTCTAGGAAGAAATGTATAAAAGATATACATATTGACGATATTATACAAAAAAGTGTATCTTATTGATAATACGAGTAAAAACGAGTACGAATGCAATAGGTATCTAAGAACAAAAACAAATGTATTGCTCTAAGACAATTCCCTCCTTTTCTTCTGTCTTTGGTTTTGTTTTTATAGGTCAAGAGTCGCTCGGAACGGCCATGTGATCTCCGACGAGTATCATGTGCCTTTATTCCTTTGACCTGTATTACACTGTGGTTTGATTGTGTTAGCTCGGCATGAACCGTTTGTTGAGCTTGGCATGGGCCTTAGATTTCTGTGAGCCCGTTATTTTGTAGTGAGTCTGGAGAATTTTGACTCGGCCTCGGACCGGGTATGAAGCAGGCTGAATTCTGCCTCTAACATCAATGATAACATGTTCTTTTCAAAGTGCGTCGGTAGCTGTAACTCTTTTTTTTTGTCATTAAGGATAATAAAGTTCTGTCCCAGCCAAACGACAAGGGATAAACAACATAGAGTATCGAGCAGAACTAAAACCAACTCCAATAGGAGAGAAAAAAAACAGAGCCTTAAAGAAAGGAAACCAAAGCACAGCTACCCATCAGAACATGGAACTCCTTAAGCTGATGCTTCCTGGCGAATCAGAGATGCCAACCACACAGGACCATGAAGAGCTACTACATACGACTGATGTCTATGATCTCTCGTAATCATATTGGCTAAGTTGTTACAGGAGACCGGGACAAAATTCAAACTGCCTTCCACAATGGAATGTATATTATATAGGGACTTTAACTCCATGTACCCCGTACCCCTCACAAAAATTCCCCTTTGACCTTTTATTATAATATATTATATTTTTCATTTATTTTTAAATAGAAAAAGTGGTTAATTACGATTTTATAATAGAGATATGAAATATTTACAGGATTCAACCACGAAGATCCGACCCAGACCAAGCAAACCGGATAGATCCGACCCAGGTAGACCTAAACGTCATCGTTTTTGTGTATCTTCAATTCTCCTTATTTTTTTTTAACTCTGGAAAACTAGACCCCAATTGCAAAAACACCAGTAATTCCTGAGGGGAGTAAGAAGAGTAAGAATAGTAAGAAGAGTACGCAAGAGAGAGAACCGAGTCACATATCGCTCTCAGTCACAGATGAGTCCGAAAGGGAGGGGTCTGAAAGTGAGGTATATATTTTGTATTCATTGTAACTGTTAGTGAAAAATGCTGACTTGTAATTAGTAGTACTGCTAGACTTCTTGTATTACTAGCATTACTAGCATTACTAACATTACTAGCATTACTAACATGTATATATGTATTTTCAGAGGAGTAAGAAGAGTACGCCAGAGAGAGAACCGAGTTACCAATCGCGCTCAATCTCAGATGAATCCGAAAGGGAGGGGTCCGAAAGTGAGGTATATATTTTGTATCATTGTTACTGTTAGTGAGAAATGATGACTTGTAATTAGTAGTACTAATAGACTTCTTGTATTACTAGCATTACTAGCATTACTAACATTACTAGCATTACTAACATGTATATATGTATTTTCAGAGGAGTAAGAAGAGTACGCCAGAGAGAGAACCGAGTTACCAATCGCGCTCAATCTCAGATGAATCCGAAAGGGAGGGGTCCGAAAGTGAGGTATATATTTTGTATCATTGTTACTGTTAGTGAGAAATGATGACTTGTAATTAGTAGTACTAATAGACTTCTTGTATTACTAGCATTACTAAGTACTAGCATTACTAAGACTTCTTGTATGTATTTTCATTGCAGGAGGAAATGCAACCACCGCAACCCCTTGAGTTATACTTCAAAAGCAGTGAGTTCACGAAGATTTGCAAGATACAAACCAAGTGCTATGTGAGCGCGACAGTAAAAGTCATCAAGGAGACGCTTAAGAAGGATCAGGCCGAATGGTTCACGAGCCATTCCCAGTTTCGACATTTCTTTCACATGCCAGAGGAACCAAACCTGAAGCTCCAAGGGATGTGGATGTTACTCCTGCACACCATTTGTACTCCAGAAGATGATGTTGCATGGTTTGCGGTTAATGGTGTACCCATCCGCTATTCTATGAGGGAGCATGCCCTCATCTCTGGCTTAGACTGCACTGAGTATCCGAGAAAATATAAGAAGATCGGGGGTCATGAGTTCGTGAATTACTACTTCCATGACATAGAGAAGATCACCATCACTGATGTGAAGCAGAAGCTGTTGTCTATGCCGGATTGTCCAGATAAATTGAAGATGGCTGTCTTGTTTTTCCTTGGTACTGTTATCAGAGGAAAGCCAAGGTATGAGGGAAATTTAGACTCCTTCATATTGAGGATGGTGGATGATTTGGATGCTTGCAAAACATTTCCCTGGGGTCGTCTAACATTTGAAGATTCAATAAGGGAGATTAAGCGTGTGATGAACCAATTAAAGGGAGAAGTGACAAAAGATGCAGTCTCCTTTCCTGGTTTCATAGTCCCCTTAGAGGTAAGCATATAATTTAGCAGAAGAGTATTTGGTGGGAAGAATGAAAATCTGACATGTATGTGACACTGGATTCTATAGGTTCTGGCTTTTGAGTGTATTCCTGCTCTGGGGAAAGAGTTTAGAATCTATCAAAAGAATCCTTGTGCGGACTAGGCTTTTGGATTTCATGGGAGAAGCATTTGTTGGACTTAACTTTACGGTGGAGACAAAGCTGGAGGCTGTTGATTTGAGGCTGGGTGGAATTGAAAAGAACCAGCGGCTGTTGAGATGCAGGGCTAAAAAAATAGAAAAAAAGCTAACATCTATCGAGAATAAGGTGAGCGAGAAGGCGAATCGTGGTGAAGACATGGATTTTGGACAGTGCGATGGTACGGATTTTGGACAGTGGGATGGGAAGGAAAAAGATGATGCTGAGGAAGAAGAGAAGGAGAAGAGTGGCAAAGAGAAGGAGAAGAGTGGAGAGGTTGATAAAGATAAGGAAAACAGCTGGAGGCAGAGGAAAAAACTAGTGAGAAAGTTGTGGAGAGGATGGATGGGACCAAGGAAGCTACGAGGCCTAGGATCAGACATAGATGCAAGGAGAAGACAATGACATCTGGCAAACCGACTCCTAAGAGGAGGGGCAGACCAAGGAGGAGTATTGCTGATGCTGCACCAAAGAAGAGTGATTGCACACCACATGCATCTAAGGGAAGAGGGAAGAGGAAGTGTGAACCATCACAGTGGGTGCAGACTCCTTTCACGAGGGGGAAGAAGCCTAAAACAAAGGCTTAGCCTAGGAGAAGCCTTATGTATTTAAGATGTTAATTTAAGTATTTTGGATGTTTAAAACTTGGTAGGAGAATGCTTTATGTTTGGATGTTTAAAACTTGTAATGCTTTTGAATGTTGGTATGTTGCAAAAGATAGGTTTGGAAAACTATATTTACAGATGTTACTATGGCCAAAAATGAATTAGTTGGATAACTGGATTTACTGGGGGATTATTGAGACCAAACCAAAATATGTAAACATGTAAAATGCCAAAAAATAGCAAAAACGGAAAACACATGTAAAATGCCAAAATATTTAATATTTAAAAAAGTAAACACATGTAAAACGTGCAGCCGCCATATTTATATTTAGTATTATTTTAACACTTAGTAATACACGGTAATCTTCAAGGTATCAGTAATACTACTATCCACATAGTAATACTTTGGCAATTTTGACGTTTATCTAGTTAAACTATCACACAATGGAAGATTTCGTAGTAAAACCAATGATTTTACGCCATAACTATCATTAAGAAGGACATTTACATAAATAATTTACCAGAAAGACGTACTTTGCTTTATGCTCCTTACTCTACTTGAACCATTCACACACTAACATTGAAAGTTAAGGAAGTTTTTTGAGAAACTGATAAGCTTTTCTTAAACTATTGAAAACAAGCATCAAAAATAGTTTGAATCTACGTAGTTATCATATACACGGTCTATGCATTGAAAATAATCATCGAAAATAGTCTGGAGCTACGTAGTTCTCATATACATGGACTATATATAATGGTTTAAATAACACATAATAATACAAGTAATTCTCAGTAGTCCAAATAACACATAATAACACCA
>NC_027749.1:39955545-39958464 GCF_000695525.1 Brassica oleracea var. oleracea
ACCTATAACCAAATCCATACCATCATCCCGTGTCTGATTGACACCATCATGCATCTCAATGTCTTCGTCAAAAGTGAGCACACCACCATTACCATCTTCATCGCCAGCCTCTATAGTCTCTCTATCAGATATACCAACATAGGCATCAGTTTCATCATTCTCAGTACCATCCTCATCACCAGCCTCTATAGCCTCTCTATCAGATAGACCGACATAGCCATCAATTTCATCATCCTCTTCTGAAAATTTCACTTCTTCATTGATGAACTCCACATGTAGAACACTTCTACACTTCTCATGGTTTACTTGCAGTAGATAACCAAAGATTTCGTCATCATTCCGGATGTATGATGGCTTGTACGAATACAATACCATTGGAAAGTAACTAATCTTCACTTTCACCTTAGATTCATCTACCTTTATCTTTCTGCAAATACACTCAACCAAACCAGAGTAAGTGATCTCCTCCATTGACTTCCTAAACAAAATCGTGTGAATTTCATCTTCTCCTTCACCATCTCCTGAGATCCATTTTATTTCAGCCCCATCTTTCATATAATATCCCCCATAATAAAAAAAAATGAATGTGCACTGCGGATTTTGCATTTTCCTGAGATAAAATAGAATACCATTAGTATTATCATTATTAGAATAATTCCAGTAACTCTAGTAATTCAAGTAAATTCAAGTAAAAATATTTTGCCTTAGTAATGCGTAGTTCTCCTAGTAATACCCAGAACTTGTTCTTCCACAAACTAATCCGTTTTTAGGACGTTGTTGTTAGGATTTTACATTGACGTAAATTATACTTGTTCTTCCACAAACTAATCATCAAAAACGGACGTAAATTATACTTATAATCTCTTACCACAGTTTTTAAATTCGTTTAAACTTTGTAATTATCATCTGAATGAATATCTCCATGATATACATGACATTTTAAGGGTGATTTTACAAAAAAAATCACCTAAAACGAACAATAATTACCTTCTATATGAGCTTCCAAAATCACCAATGGAGGATGAAGAGGAGGATACAGTACGAGGAAGAAGAAGAACATGTGGACCAAATAATTTTGATTGGTTAAGGTTAGGATGTGGGCCATGTAGGTAGTTGAATTGTGGTTGGTTTTTAATTGAGGAATAAATGGACAAAGGCTAGTTTAGGGAGTGCAACAATAAAGGGGTGGGATGAATAGGGTTGGAGTAATAAGCTTGAGTTTAGGAGGGTATGGGGTATATGGAGTTAAGGTCCCTGAAGACGAGAACTCCATAATTACCTTTTAAAGCTTGAGGTCGCACATGGCTGCTGCAGCCCACTGTGCTACCAAGTTAGCTTGGGAGGAAGATTCAGTTTGAGAAAAAGACCTTCTGCTGTGGAACAAAACCAACCTTTCTCATCACGTACAATACAAGCACCCCCTCCGATTTTTGAACTCTCATCCCAAGATGATCCCACATTGCATTTAACAAAGGATGAGGGAGGTTTTTGCCACTTCCCTGGAAAAATGAATGCTAACAACGAGGTTGGATGAAGGAGGTTTCAAGTGAAGTCGGCCATGGTTTGATTGGTTTCTCCTTATAAACAATTTATATCCTACGTTCTCCCCTTTGTTTTCCTTTTTCTTCCTGATTTTGAATGTATATAACTATACATACGATATGTATGAATATCATGTTTTGACATGTATGATATACACGCGTGTATGTATATGGATACAAGACTACAAAGTCGTAAACATAGATATAATACCAATACATTTAGAAATAGTTTAGAAATCTTCTCAAACTTACAAATATATTACCTGGCATATATAATTTCATGGCTCAAAAACTGTATCCAAAAATGGTAGGCTGTGTCTGAGATCGAGACTATCTTTTCCATTTTTAGTCATCTTATTTGATTCTGTCTGCAAGAAGAAAAAAAAGAACATGAGAAAATTAGTAAGGAATGACCAGAGAATATCATATTGAGTTACGAAGTTAACAAAATATGTTTTACACAAAGATGACCATCCAAATTCTTGAACTTTTGTGGTGGAAAAGAATCCTTATTCAGATTCATCATATAAAGATCACATCTAAAATATAAATGTAAGATCAAAAAGAAATAAGTTAATTTATCATCGCATTCCAATTAATTTTTGCTTAGAAGTTGTGAAGATTATAATACAATATTATCTTAGGCTCTTTTCTTAGTCCAAATTGTTTAACTATGTTTTCGATTAGTGGGTATCCGTAGCGACTTTTTGTTTTTGTTATTGTTCTTGTGATATATTTATTAAATAATAAACAAAAAACTTGTGGGGTGGGGGGTTGTGGGGTTCTTTACAACATGACAACCTGAATTTATCTTTCAGAAGCCTACTCCCTTTGTTCTCTTTTGAATGACGCTTTCAACATTTCACTCAAATTAGGCTATTTATACAATACCTATTTTAATCTTTTATATATAATTAATTTACTCTAGCCATTACTACGACAGATCATGGTAGAAGATTAAAATAAGTCAATTTTTGTTATCTTTTGGAAACGTCTACTACATTAGAACAAGATAAAAATACGAAAATGTCACTTAGAAAATAATGGAGGTAGTAGTATTTAATCATAGGTTAATGAATTTTTAACCAAAAAAGAAAAATATGATAATCCATGCAAATTGTTATGAACCAGATTGTGGATGGCTCATAACCAAGAGATTATGATTTGTAATCTTTCCATTTATTTATGACGGTGTAATCTCCTATATAAAGAACCTCTACGTTATGAATAAAGATAGACTTTTCCTTTACTTTTTAACACGTTATCATCACGAAACTCTAAATCCCTAATCTAATACTCAAATCGAAAAACCCTAAAACCCTAACCCTAGCCGGTGTTGGACCCGAATATGACCCTCAGGTGAGGTACCGATAAGCGT
>NC_027749.1:39958564-39959256 GCF_000695525.1 Brassica oleracea var. oleracea
TTCTGTTTGAAATCAAGTTGTGAGTCATATTTGGCAATTTTCCCTAAATCTTAATACCTTTCGGTGAAAGATGCGACGGTCATGACGATGATGTAGAAGATAAGACCAATTCCTATCCGTTGAATCAAAGTAATGCCCCTTGGATTCCCGGTTAATTTATGGGTTATCTTGACAAAGACTCGATCATATATGAAAATGGACACGAGGAATGAGACTGTCCCAAAGGCGGAGAGACTCGCGGTGGGATGCTAAAATTTCCGACAATCCTTACGTTTAGAGTGGTTCCTTGTTTGACAAACAAAGTGTTAACTTGAGCGATCATCGCACTTGGGACAAAAGTTATGCACAAAATAGTGTAGGGGATGAATTACATCACTCCACAAGGCTCATCGAATAACATGCCCTAATCCAGCAAGTTGGATTAGTTTGGTCGGCTCGGGGGCTAAACACGTCAGCTCGACCTTAGAGTACTTTTAGCCGGTCGAGTAAGCCGGCCGAAAGTACCCGGCTTGGAGGGAATTTTGTCCAGGCCCGCATACTCGGCCTCTCACATCAAGGCCCAAAGATGTACGAAATTAGGGCATCAAGGACAGAAGACCTATAAAAGGGGGAGAGGAAGCAACAAGAAAGAGGACTTTTAGGATTTTACATACTAAGCGGCTAGATCTAGGGATTTAGCGATCTCTTTGATC
>NC_027749.1:39962112-39965655 GCF_000695525.1 Brassica oleracea var. oleracea
GATCTACATGGCTCAAGACGACGCCACCTTCGGCGCTCCAGGCGGAGAACCAACACCTACGCCTGAAGCCGCGCCGCCAGTCCCCGCAGATTTCATGAGCTCCGTCATGGCTCGACTCGCTCGACAAGACGAATTTCAAAAGACAACCAACGACCAGCTAGCTGCTTTGGTCGCAGCACTCACCGCTCCAAACGGCCAAACAAGCCGTCCCCAGATGATATGCCGTCGCCTATTCAACACAAACCCGACGGAGACGGGTGGCAACCACATCTCAGACGACTCGGAACCTAATGAAACCCTCCTCACCGATGCTCCCCCGATAAGACCAGATCTCGCAACCATACGCGAGATCGCCGAGCTCAAACTCAGCTTCCAAAAAATGAGCGAGAAGATCCATCAGGTAACCAGCGCGGCCCGCAAATCGAGAGTGTGCTCGCCACAACATTGCGCACCCCTTTCACTAGCGCGTTGACTAGTGTGCAACTCGGAAAGATAGAGAAACTGCGCCTTCCCGAGTACAAACCCGGCGGAGACCCGGTGGAACACATGACAGCTTTCAACATCGCGATGGCGCCGGCTCGACTCTCCGATGAAGAAGGGGACGCAGGATACTACCAACTGTTCGTCGAAACTTTCCAAGAGCAAGCCCTAACCTGGTTCTCCCAGTTAGAGGAAAACTTCATCGGAAGCTTCCGTGACTTAACCAAACCAAAGACCTCTAGCTTGTGGAACCTTAACCAAACCAAAGACCATCGACGCCATGCGGAACATATTGTGGGTTCGTTCTAAATTCCGAGAGGATTTATACCAAAACCCAACTACGTCACTCCAGGATGCTATCGCGCGCTCTGATAATTTCATCCGAATGGAAGAAGATACTAATGCCATTCTCAGCAAGATGAACGCACCCAAAGCTCCAGCGGCTAAAAACGCCAACACGCGACAAGAACCGCGCCAGCATGCCCCAATCGACAAAAACGGCCGCAAAGATGGATACATGTATGTCATCAATGAGAACAACATGCCGGTTTCAACTCTCGTAGTCCGCGGAGAAGGTTGGAACAAGTGGGTAAGGGAGCTCCATTCGTCCGACAAACCAGTCGACACCGTTTGCTCGACCCAGACTACAACAGCAGCAAGTTCAGCGGCATGACCTTACAGAACCGTCGATCTCACCAAACACTGCAAATATCACGACGTAAAAGGGCACGATACGACAGAGTGCAAGTCACTCAATGCGCACTACCTCTCATCCCTAGTAAGTGGCGACTTCAAGTTCGAACCCCTAAAGACTAAGCTGAAGAACGGCAAGAGCTGGAGCAAGAATAAAGAAAGGAGAGCCCAGCGCAAAGCTACAGGCAAAGGTCGACATAGCGAAACTCAACAACGAGACGACGAGGAGGATGCTCCGTAGGGTAACGGCGAGGGAGACTCCTCAGCCAACGAAGAGCAACCAGCTAACCGCAGACGCATTGAGGTTATACTCTCTCAGCAAACCTTGTCGTCGGACGTTGAGAACGATGACACACCTGTACTCGAAGATTTGAGAGATGTTCTGAATCGAAAGTTCGAATCCAAAGATAGCAACATCTCCACGCACAATGATCTCCGAACAACGTTGGATGCACGGAAGTCCCGGCGTATCTCAACAGGTGACCCCGATCCCAAAGAGCGCTCAAACGGTGACCTTCGAGATAAACTCAACACAGGAGCATGCGATCTCCGCATCCGTCTCAATCGTTCGAAATCCACTGACCTCCGAAGGAGTTTGGAGCAAACTAAGACGTCAAGCAATGACACTCCGTCATCAAAAAACGACAGCAGCGTACCAACCAATTTACGCGCCTTCTTAGACTCCAAGCAAGTAAAAATGCGACAGCAACTAAATGTCATCATGGGCGGTTCTCCTCCTTGCGACAACTCTGTTCGCACCGTCAAGGATTACCGTCGACAGGTCGCGACTTCGCAGAGGTGGCCGACTAGGCCGCCAAGTCACCCTCCGATAACTTTTTCGCCGGATGACGCTGAGGGGATTCACGTACCCCACAACGACCCTCTTCTTGTCGTCCTTGGAATTGGGGAGTACGACGTCACCAAGGTCCTCGTTAGGCCTGGGCAAAATAACCAGAACCGAAGAACCGAAACAGAACCGAACCGGAACCGAACCGAAATACCCGAAACCGGAACCGGACCAATACCCTCAAATACCCGAACGGTATATTTTTATATCCGAAATAACCGAACCGAACCGGAACCGAACCGAGAACCGAACGGGTACCCGAATATATAAAAATATTAATTATATATACATATAACATCATTAAATATATATTTTAAATTTAAAATTCTATTAAAAGTATCTGAAAATAGTTTATGATAGCTAAATTTAAATACCCGAACCAAACCGAACCGATACCCGAAATGCCCAGGCCTAGTCCTCGTTGATACAGGAAGCTCCGTCGACCTCATCTTCTGAGGAACTCTGCAGAAGATGGGAGTCGATCTCGACGACATAAAACCGTCCTCTAGAATATTAACCGGCTTCAAGGGATCCTCTGAAACAATACTGGGAACAATCCGCCTTCCGGTACGCGCATGTGGAGTGACTCGAACTGTCAAGTTTGTCGTTGTAAGCATGAAGGCCCCTTACCACGCTATACTTGGAACCCCCTGGATACACTCAATGCAGGCCATTCCATCTACTTATCACCAGTGTGTCAAGTTCCCCGGTACAGACGGAAAAATCAAAACATTGCGAGGGGATCAAAAAGCCACTAGGGAACTCCTAGTCGCCACAGTTAAACTCCAACGATCGTCTCTATCGGTTAACTCCGTTTCTCCTCCAACCTATAAAGTCTGCTCCCAGGAAGGTGAAGTTCTCGAGTTACCTATTGACGATTCCGATCCAAGCCAGACCGCAAGGATTGGTGCGTATCTGTCTGAAGATATGCAGCAGTTAGTTCTCAACTTTCTCAAGACGAATGTGTCCACATTCGCGTGGTCCATGTCAGACATGAAAGGAATTTATCCGGCTATAACAACTCACGAACTAAACGTCGACCCGACATTCAAGCCTATCCGGCAGAAGCGACGCAAGCTCGGTCCCGACAGGTCAAAGGCTGTAAACGAAGAGGTCGACTGGTTACTCGGTGCTGGCTCAATTACTGAGGTGCGCTACCCTGAGTGGTTAGCAAATCTAGTAGCCGTTAAGAAGAAGAACGGGAAGTGGCACGTATGCGTCGACTTCACTGACTTAAATAGGTGCGCTACCTTGAGTGGTTAGCAAATCCAGTAGTCGTCGAAAAGAAGAACGGGAAGTGGCGCGTCTGCGTCGACTTCACAGACTTGAATAAAGTCTGCTCAAAGGACATCTATCCTCTTCCCAACATCGACCGTTTAGTCGAGTACACGGCTGGAAACGATATGCTCACCTTCATGGACGCTTTCTCTGGGTACAACCAAATCATGATGCACCCCGACGATCGTGAAAAGATGGCCTTTATCACAGATAGAGGAACCTACTGCTATAAGGTCATGCCATTC
>NC_027749.1:39965817-39967081 GCF_000695525.1 Brassica oleracea var. oleracea
GCTTCGAAACTCTCAACAAATACGGCATGAAACTGAACCCAACAAAGTGCACGTTCAGGGTTTCCTCAGGTTTGAGAGATTGCTTCGAAACTCTCAACAAATACGGCATGAAACTGAACCCCGCAAAGTGCACATTTGGGGTTTCCTCAGGCGAGTTCCTTGGATACATAGTCACGCAGCAGGGAATCGAAGCCAACCCGAAGCAGATCTCCGCGGTCCTGAACCTCCCAAGAACAAAAAAACAGTAGAGAATTACAACGGCTTACGGGTAGGATAGCTGCACTCAACCGGTTCATCTCCAGATCCACCGAAAAATGCTTACCATTCTACGACCTCCTCCGAGGTAACAAATGGTTTATCTGGGATGGGAAATGCGCGGAGGCATTTATCCAACTCAAGCATTATCTGACAACTCCAACCGTTCTCGCCAGGCCAGACGTCGGCGACGTTCTATCTCTTTACGTCGCAGTATCACAAGCAGCAGTCAGCAGCGTTCTGATAAAAGAGGACCGTGGTGAGCAAAAGCCAATCTTCTATACAAGCAGGCACATGACCGGACCAGAAACGCGATACCCAGCTCTGGAGAAGATGGCGCTGGTAGTCGTCGAAGCGGCGAGAAAGCTAATCACGGTGAGCAAAAGCCAATCTTCTACACGAGTAGGCGCATGACCGGGCCAGAAACGCGATACCCAACTCTGGAGAAGATGGCACTGGCAGTCGTCGAAGCGGCGAGAAAACTTCGCCCCTACTTTCAGTCACATTCGGTGGAAGTATTAACCGACCAGCCCCTCCGAATGATACTCTAAAATACAAACAGGTCAGGAAGACTAACGAAGTGGGCTATCGAACTCGGTGAGCTTGATATCACTTACAAGAACAGAACCGCGGCGAAATCTCAGGTTCTTGCGGACTTCTTAGTCGAATTGGCCCCAGAGTTGGAGCAAGATCTCACACTCCCAAACCCAAACTGGACACTGCATGTCGACGGATCTTCGACTAACAAGGGCGCAGGTGCCGGAGTTCAACTACAGTCCCCGTTCGGAAAACTGATCAGACAGTCTTTTAGCTTCGGCTTTCCAGCCTCGAACAACGAAGTAGAATACGAATCTTTGATCGCTGGACTCCGCTTAGCAAAAGCTGTCAAGGCCAAACGCCTAAGCGCCTACTGCGACTCGCAGTTAGTCGCCAGTCAGTTTAGCGGCGACTACGATGCCCGCAACGATCGGATGGACGCCTACCTCAAGATAGTACGAGGCTTAGCCGT
>NC_027749.1:39967146-39969742 GCF_000695525.1 Brassica oleracea var. oleracea
TGGAAGCAAGCTTCGGGACCAAGTTAAACGAACCATTCCAATACACCGCATTGAGAAGCCGAGCATCGATATCTCGACGGACCAAACCATCATCATTGCCCCAGTCACCGAAACCGACACGCTTGATACTGATAGATTCGGCCCTGGCTGGCGAACTGAGTTCATCGACTATCTCTCAAAGGGGGAACTTCCAATCAAGAAATGGGTAGCCCGCCGACTAAAAACACGCAGTGCCCATTATGTCGTCCTAGACGACGAACTCCATCGATGAACTACGAGTAAAGTACTCCTCAAATGTATCCATGGTGAGGAAACGGTCTGGGTTATGGCCGAAACACACGAAGGCGCTGGAGGAAACCATTTGGGCGGACGAGCATTAGCAATCAAAGTGAGAAGCTTAGGCTTCTTCTGTCCGACGATGAATGCAGATTGCGAGTCCTACGCTAGAAGCTGCGACAAATGCCAACGGAACGCACCAAGCATCCATTGTCCAGCTGAAATGTTACGAACGACGATCGCGCCGTACCCGTTCATGCGATGGGCAATGGATATTATCGGACCTCTTCCCTGCTCCCGCCAGCGGCGTTTCATTCTCGTCCTCACTGATCTCTTCACCAAATCGATCGAAGTTGAAGCCTACGCTCAAGTCACCGACAAAGAAGTCTGTGGTTTCGTCTGGAAAAACATTATCTGCCGCCACGGTCTACTGTATGAAATCGTTACTGATAATGGATCACAGTTCATGTCAGGCAACTTCAAGGAGTTCCGCAGCAAATGGAACATTCGATTAAGCTCTTCCACCCCTCGTTACCCGCAGGGAAACGATGACCTTGTCATGCGCAAAGTGTTCGAGAACACTAAGGAGCTGAACGCTGGTAAACTCAGCGCTAGGTGGGAAGGACCTTACAAAATCATCAAAGTTGTGAAACCAGGCGTCTACCGACTTCAAACGTCATGTGGAGAAGAAGTGCCTCGAGCATGGAACCCAATGCATCTACGACGCTTCTACTCATAGGGACATAAAAAAAAAACCGAGTAGATGCACCTCCGCGGTCACTTCTACTCAACCGAGTAAATGCGCTTCTAACGGCCACTTTCACTCGGGAAAAACGAACTACATATGGCTTGATCCTCAACCGAGGTACGTAGGCAGCCTTAACCGGTCCAGCTGTAACAAAACCCAAAGTCAAAATCTTGTTCTTTGTTTCGATTTCGATCGAGTAAATACCGATTGTCGAACCCAACGGCTCCCATATCTCCAGCAGGAGGTACGCTGACACTCACGTTCCATCTCCTAGCTATGTCCTGATCAGACACTTAGCCTAAGGACCCAACGGTCGCGAGTCACCTATGCCCAAAGAGCACTGACCGACCAAACGGAGTGAATCTTTAACCTTTTCTCGACTAAATGCGTAACGGATTAGCTACCCATTTACTCGATTGTCTTAGAGAAAACGGACGAAAGAACCTTCCACTCTTAGATTCAGTTTCTTGTTTCCAAAGTAGAAAAACGCACCTAGACGTTATCTCAATCGAAACATGACAAGAGCTGAACAAAGTCCCTTAGCGGGTTGTGTCGTTATCTATTTGTAAAAGCCAAAGGTCAGGAATCTATTGTTTCTAGGCGAATATATCGCGAGACTCTAAAGATAACTAAAATTTACTTAGACAAGTTGCAAGTACAGATAAGGAACACAACAACCCACAAATCTAAAGTCTGCTTGAAACAGCAACTTACCGACAAAATGAAAGTATGTCTAGTCATACAACAACAGGGTCTATCAAGACCACAAACACAAAAAGAAACACAAAAAGTACAAAGGAGACACAGGCAAAGCGTCAAGGTGCAGAATCTTGACCGACCTCCTATGGCGTCCCAAGAGAAGAAGGACCGACTGGGTCTTCAGTAGCGGCAGCAGTCGGGTCTTCCACCCGAGTAGGAACAGGGACAAGAGAGTCCACAGCAAGAGGCGGGGGAACATCTCTAGCCCCGACTTCGTTGGTCGTCTCTTCCTCGACAGGCTGCGACGGCACGTCTCCTCGACTCTATCGTCTTCCTCCTCTTCGTCTTCTCGTCCTTCAGAGGAAGAATCCGAGACGAGGACAGGATCCTCAATGCCCACGTTCTCGGTCTCTTCCTCTCGAACCGGAGTGTCGCCTGTCTCAAGGTTGTCCTTTCCGGGGACCTCCTCCAGGTTCTCGTTCTCTGGACGTTCATCAAGACCACCTCCCTCCGGGACCTCGACGTGCTCAGCAGGGACCGACGTGACATCAACCAATGGCTCCTCTGATGGCTCCTCGGTAATTTCGAGCGAGGTAATGAGCTGAGAAGCCGTCCCTGGTCTGATCAAATTTACGTTTGATCCATAAGGATCAAACGATGCTCTAAACCTGTCCTCGACGAAACGAGAAGGAAGAACCAGCGGAGAAAGAGTGAGGTCGCTATCAGATAGCAGACCTACACAAAGTTTCGTAGCCACCGCCTCATAGAGTTTCTCCTGATCGGCAAAGACGTCGATCATTTCTTGTGGGATCTCCGTCCCACTTGCCTTTATCATCTCGAGGCACTTCTTCGTCCCCGAAGCTTGACCGTACA
>NC_027749.1:39969761-39982176 GCF_000695525.1 Brassica oleracea var. oleracea
CAGCCGCTTGCTCCAAACTAGTGTTCTCTCGGGCAAGCTCTTTCTTCGCCGCGCTGGTGGATTTGAGCTTACCCTCCAGCTCTTTGAACTTCACTCGAAGAATTTCTTTCTCCTTCGCAGCCTTCTCGTTAGCCTTCTTATGCTCCGCCCTTACTCTCTCAATGGCCTTCAACCTTGCCTGAGCAAGCTTCTCTGAAGATCCCAACTGGATCATCGTCTGCTTCATAGCACTGTCGTACTTCTCAACAAGGAAGTTCATGCTCCCGTCACTCTGCAGAACGATAAACATGGACTACGTGAGATGGATGAACCCAATAAATTAAAGGAAATAAAAGATAAAAAGTAGCACAGATACCCGCGCTCTCGAAGAAGCATCGTCAATATATTCATTCTTGAAGTAAAGATATTCCAGCTGCGGTATCTCCTTCGTCCTACCACGAATTTGGCGCGTCAGTTCCACACATCTAAGGGGATTAAGGATTAGGGGAGTTGTCTCGTCATAAGAGAACTCGACGCGATCAGGGAATTCAATCCTCCTTCTCTTTTCTAGAGAACCTTCATCAGATCGAGAACTTTTTCTCGCAGAAGAGTCGGGAGCAGACCTCTCGGGCTCATCACCGGAACCCGCTTCTCGCGAACTGATTTTTCCCCTCTCCTCCAACAGGTTTTCAGGAGCGCTGCTGTCCTCCCCAACAACGTCGACTAGGGTCGCATCGGCAGCATTCGTGCCGGAGGTAGAAGGACGGGGATCTGCCTCAACAGACCTCTTAGTTCTCTTCTTTGGGCGACCATCTGGCGCCGCCCCGACTAAAGCACCTTCCCGCCCTTCTGCTAGGCCCTCATCTCTATCAACGGAGGAAGCTGCCCCGCCACTAGACCTTTTCTTCCCGTCCTTCTTCTTTGCCTTCGAGCCGTCGAAAGTCGCAGCGAGGGAAGCAGAATCTTCGGGAGGAACCTCGTCGGTCGCTCCCCCCTTAGTCTTTTTGCTCTTTTTCTTCTTCTTGGGACCTGAAGCAGAAATCTCCGCTCCGACCCCTTCATCGACTACTGTAGGAGCCCCCTCTCTGGAGGCTCATTTTTTGGAGGCCCCTTCTCTGGAGGTTCCACCACCTTCAGAAGTACCGTCGCCTCCGAAGTTAGACGGTCCCTGAGGACCGACTGTAGTCGATTTCTTCGAGAGCAATTGCAATTTCCCCTTTAACAGGGCGCTTAGATCCGTGACTCCATCCATTTCTCTAGCTTTGTCGAGAAGTCTCTGTTGTTTGCGAGTAAACAGAGGAAGGCGGGACTTACGGGGACCGAGAACACAAGGAAGCCTCGACTCCCAATCAACTACAGAAGCAGGGAATCAACATGAAAATCGCATAAAAAAGCAAACCTCGAATAGTCCCAAAAAGCAACCAGCAGGCTTACCCCTAGCGATCCTAGCTTGCTGGCGCCGTATCCACTCTCGACTGAGATCCGGCCAACGAAGATGACTGTGCGCCGCGATCGCTTGAGCACTCTCAAAGAACTTCTCAGGGTTGGCGATTGTATTCGGGTGACGAACTGCAAATACAAGGATAAGAAGAGTTAGAACTAACGACTAAAACGAAACTCCAACAGACGAGTCTCTACCAAGTTGCCGATTCCACAAAACGCGGTAGTCATCCCCCGGCGGCTCTTCGAAAGCATGTTCATCAAATTTCACGAACAAGTACGTGCGTTGCCAATCCTGCGTCTTATTTGGATGATCGGTCAAGACGTTGTAATTCGAACGTATTTTCACTGAAAAGATCCCGTTTGGCTCCGCCTTCGTGAAAGTCAGCTCCTCGAAGACCCTCACGCTCATCGAGATATCCATCTCAGCTGCCATTACCATTAACATGACGGCTATTCACAGCGACCCGTTCAAAAGTTGAGAGATGGCAATGTCTCGGCGGAATGCATAAGACGTCACCAACCGAGGGATCGGGAACCATAGCTTCGTATGATCCCCGAAATAGGACTCATACACGCACTGGTAACCAGCCGGAGGCGACCAGGGACGCTGCTCAGTAGACAGGATGATGTAAGTAACGCCAGCACCGCCGCTCGCCCTTAACAGATCCCTCACGGTATGGTGAGAAGCACAAGATCCAAACATGTTCCCCCACGACTGAGCCCGCGGGTCCCGTAGCAGTCCGGGCGGCAGCGGATCCAGCTCTTCGAAGATCTCACCAGGATGGTAAATAGTTGGACGACAGTCTATCTGGTCGAAACAAACTCTCGTGCGAACCCGTCTCGAAGGCGTCGGGGACTGACTAGACTCATCAGCGTCGCCACGTTCGGAACCAGTCGCAGTATCGCTTTGGTCTCCCCCTCTATTCTCACTTCCGCTCACGTCGCTGCTCCCGACTTCGACACGATGCCTTCATCACGAATCATCCTATGAGCATCAGCGACCAAAAGACGCTGAGATAGAGTCATGTTTTCCATGTCCCGAAGAGCATCGCGATGAATCAAGTCGAAATCATCCAGTGGACTACCGGTCGCTGACGCATCTCTGGTCGGACTCGGAGAATCTACGATGTCCTTCCCTTTCTCTTCTCGCTACAATCGACTTCTCGGAGGCATGTTCCTTTATTCAGGGGACGACTACAACCGCCGAACGATACCAATGAGTCTATACGAAGAAAAACCTATCTAGAGAGAGAAAGTAAAAGTAGAGAGAAGGGAGAGAAAACGGAATTCCTGAATCTGCAGAGAAGAATGACGAAAGCAAAGGAGAGAAACCTATTTATAGCAAAAACAAAGGCATGTTTTCCGAGCATAATCAATAGGTCAACAAAGGCCTAAATGGGCCTCAAAAGGCCGCCTAAATGCCCAGAAACTTACTCGCGACGGTTTGGTTTCTCGCTTGAACCGGTTTTCAATCAGGTTCTCAGATCGGAATCAATTCATGGTCTCGATTTAAACCGGCCCCCGGTTAACCAGCAAAACCGATCCCCGTCGTTTTATCCGAAATGATCTATCACCCGAGTAAACTGTTTCCCATCATAAAGGCAGATAGGCAAGTAAGCGAGTCAAGACAAGCGCTACTCTGAGCGACCAGAGACAAGTACAGAACATCACGCGACTAAAAGCACATACCGACGGCTAAACGGAAACAGAAATGAAACTACATACTAATTTTTTTCTCGTAAAAACATAACTCTAAATATTTTATAAGAAAAATAAGAATCAGTTTGTTATAATCCATACGGTAGGAGATGGATTACATCCCTGCACAAGACCCATCGAATAACAGGTCCTAATCCAGCAAGTTGGATTAGTTTGGTCAGTTCGGCGGCTAAACACGTCAGCTCGACCTTAGAGTACTTTTAGCCGGTCGAGTAAGCCGACCGAAAGTACCCGGCTTGGAGGGAACTTTGTCCAGGCCCGCATACGCGGCCTCTCGCATCAAGGCCCAAAGAGGTACGAAATTAGGGCATCAAGGACAGAAGACCTATAAAAGGGGGAGATGAAGCAACAAGAAAGAGGACTTTTAGGATTTTACACACTAAACGGCTAGATCTAGGGTTTTAGCGATCTTTTTGATCTTGTTGCTCTCTTACTTTAATGTCACTCTTGTAACCTTTCAGTTCGAATCTAATAAAACGTTTTTAGTCATCCCATTTCTGACTTCTTTCACTCTAGTCGACTGAATCCCGTTCAAACAAATAGGTACCATATTTAGCATTTGTTTTGTTTCTTCTACTTCTGTGGTTGTACAAACATTCCACTGACCGATTGTTCCTGTTTTTATTGAAGCTCTATCCAAAAACCTGCAATATACCATCAGTTACATCAAAGTCGGTCCCGATATTTTGAGGGTTGACAATTTAGTAAAAAGGTTAACAAAAATTTTGGTTCAATAATTTGGTATGTATATTAACTTCCAAATTTTTGAAGACGTAAAGACAATGTTTCATCTTATGCCCAAAAATAAATCTAGTTGTACATTATGATATACTTAGAAAGGAAATACGACCAAGATTCATTACCTTAAACTTTGAGTGGAGGGGATCGGAAAGGTGCCTTTCCGCTCATACTCCAGTGAAGGCTGTTCGTGGAAGCATGTGGGATCAGACGGCATTGGTGCTTTCGCTTTGCGAAATGAAGCCACAATGACTCGAGCCATCATCAAAAAAGGGCTTCCCGTGGGGAGTTTATGGCGGTAAAAAGGAGTGCCCAACAAGAAAACAGAAATGGAAAGAGCAAGTCCCAAAGTTGGAAGCCCATAACCCCAGGCCCAGCCTACATTATCTTGAACACAGACAAGAATAGTGTTGGCAAATAGAGTACCAAAGAAAATACTAAACATCCACCAATTGAAGAATGAGATTTTTTGTATCTTCTCCTTTGAATCCCACTCGTCGAATTGATCGGCTCCAATTGTTGATATGTTAGGTTTTGTACCACCCATACCAATCGCTAATATGTATAACGCTCCAAAGAAAACTGCTAACTGTAGAACCGATGCCTTTTCGCAGTCTTCAGCACTAGCAGTAGAACATTCAGGCGGTTTCATTCCTGGTATAGATACTGATAACGTTAACACCAACATCCCCTGTAATGAAGAAAATTATCAGTAACCGGTTGTTTCCGTGCTTCAATATTTTTTTTTTTGGGAAAAGGAAAGGAAAGACCGTGCTTCAATCTTTCTCATACGTAGCAACAATTCAGTCTAAGAAACTTAAACCATTTTGACACTTTAACCAATAATATTCAGTGATGAGGCTTACTATTTTTATGTATATGCTTATTCTGAAATCATAAAGATTATAAAGACTTTCAGGCTGATCTTAAAAAATCAACAGTTTGAGGACCATGCGACATATACATAGTAGTTTTTTAATATTTGAGCGTTGACCATTGTTACGAATATTTTATCCGGTTGTGCTAAGGTCATCTCCAACGGTGAGATGAGATGGAGTTCCCAACAAATAAAAAAAAATAAAAGAAATGAAAAAGTAAGAAAGAAGTTAACAATCGATCCTTAGAGCATCATTATTGGTAGGACTTAAAAAAAGTCCTTAGCTTATTTTAGTATTATTTGTGCCTTAAGAAACAAGGTTAAAGAAATTTAGAAAAATGTTGATTATTGGTAGGACTTTGTAAAGTCCTTAGTTATCTTTACAATTGAAAAAATATGTTTCAATCGCAAATGTTTTAATCGTATAAAAAACTCAGTTTATCTCACACTATCTGAAACAAACACAAAGTGGTTCTGTCTCCATTGGTTTCCTTATGACATCTCAACATTGGTTTCCTTATGACATCTCAATTCGGAGTGTTTAACATCTTATGCATCAACATGATGAATTCAAGCTAGCTAGCTATCAGGTTTTTAGACAAGTGTAAAATCAAGACAAACAAAGTGGAAAAAAAAACATACTGGTTTTTTCAGTATCATCAGTCCTAACAGCAAACACTAGAGACAATGGGAGATCTGCAAACAATAAATAAACAACACTAACAATTAATCTGATGAACAAGTGGGTACTTAATTACAACGATCTTGAGGTGAGAAAGTTAACCGTCAACAGGGAGAGTGTCCCTCGTCCACAATGTCTATAAGCATACCAAGACTCACTTCTGCCATTGGACTCCCTCAATATTCCTACTGCAAAAAAAAATGTTCAAAATTCAGATGACAACTCACAATTATACATGAATAACTGAAACAATCTATAGATAGCTCCGTTGGAGATGAAAAAAAAAAGCTTAGAATTTCTATTGAGGAATTTCGTCGAGCAGGTGGTGAGCAATCAAGGAAAGAGGCCCAAATATCTGATTAAAAAAAATTAAACCCAACCCTTGATGAAAGACACGATTCTCAAAACTAAACAAACTTACTTTGATCGAAGAAGAGAAGAATGGAGGAAGAAGAAGACTCAGCTTTGTTGTTATTGGAGAGATAACACGAACGAAGAAGAAGAAGAGAAGAAGTCTGCCCTCCTTTTCTCTCCAAGGTAACGCTAAGGACGTTGTCAAAAAGTTCTTAATTAAAGCACGTCCTTAGTTTTTTCATTTATTTTGATTTATTTTTGGGATGATTTTCATTAAGGACTTTGTTAAAAACCACCGATAATGTTGGCCTTAAAACATATCCTATAAGGACCTCTTGGAAACTTTTATGTATATGTGTCATTATATGAATGGTTTATTTTTCTAAAAGTAATTAAGTTTTTAACATGAAGTTAAACTGTATTAAAATAATAATAATTCAATGGTAAGAAGCTAAAAAGTAGAAACTAATCGTTAAGGCTGCTCTAAGTATCCAATGTTTACATTTTTCTTAAATAACTTCCAATGTTTACATATTTTATTCCAATGATATTCCAGATTAACTGGTTAAATATAGGAAAACATCAACTTTCAAATTTAGTTAAAATAAAGCATTATTTTTTTCGTGAACCAAAAGTCACTCAATTTTTGTTGAGAACAATTTTCTAATAAATTTTCGCTTGACCATACCATTTTACTTGAACATAGTTGAAAATTATAGTTGACTAACAATAGTCTTAAAATGGATTTTAAAGTTGATGTTTTTTCACAAATATAAATCAATACTTTTTTCAAAATATTGGATTTTTAATTTTTAGATAACTATTACACTAATAAATATAAATAAAAATATAAATGATAAATTTCTCAAACCAAAATTATCAAAAAATTATTTTTTCAAAGAAATTTTATTCTTAAATAATTAATTAACATATTATTAGTAGAGTAATTAGTTATAAAATGATTATGAACTTTTATAAATATGTATGATCAGTTTCGTAACTATATATATAATCATAGTTGGATTATGTTTTATAATTTTACTGTCAAAAATTTTGTTAATAAAAAATTAATGCAAATTTTGATTCTTATTGGTTGATGGTTTTTTCATGATTCTTCTTTATGTTTTTAAAAGAAATATTCAAAAAATTATATAACATCTATAAATGTGTTAAAATTTTCTTTCTGCGTTTAATAAAAAAGAAGTTTCATCCTAACACATTTATAGAAGTTTTATAAATTGTGTTTAAAAGATCTCAACTAGAAACACAAACAGTTATGAAAAATCCACCAAACGATAACTCTTTTCGTTTAAGAATCAAAATTTTCATTAAAATTTTACTAAAAAAATTATAGACAGTA
Source organism: Brassica oleracea var. oleracea (assembly GCF_000695525.1). Lineage (NCBI taxonomy): Eukaryota > Viridiplantae > Streptophyta > Magnoliopsida > Brassicales > Brassicaceae > Brassica > Brassica oleracea. Next base: position 39,976,914 of record NC_027749.1, read on the forward strand.
AAAATATAAAACATAATCCAACTAGAATTATATAAATAGTTACAAAATTGATCATAATAATAACAAAACTATATAATCATTTTATAACTAATTACTCTACTAATGATATGTTAACTAATTATTTGAGGATAAATTTTTCTTTGAAAAGGTAAAAAAAACTTCGATATTTCGATATTTTCATTTCAATATTTTTTATAGTTTTATTAATATGTGTTATAGTTATTAAAAATATACATTAAAATTTGAAATCTATTGTTTGGAAAAGTGTTGATTTATATTTGTACCAAAAAAATATCAACTTTAAAAGTCATTTTCGACCTAGTTTTAGTCAACTATAAATATTGATTAATAATATGACAAATGGTATGATCAACCAAAATTTATGATTATAATATATTGTCAACAAAAGTTGAGCATTGTTTTTGGTTCAGAAAAAATAGTACTTTATTTCAATCTAAATTTGAAAGTTGATGCTTTAAATGAAACTTTTCTCGTTAAAATAACATTGTACAAAGATATACTAGTATTAATTTAGATTTTTCTGTATTTTTTTGTCTTTTTATTATCTGTTATAGAACAGAATATTTACATACCAAGAAACAGATTGCGGAAGAGATTACGAAAGTGAGGTAACGACCAAGATGCGCGTCTGCGACGTAAGCACCCAAGATGGGAGTGAGAAAGATAGTCCCAACCCAATTGGTTACATTGCTCGACGACTTGACCGTGCCTTGGTGCAATTTGGTTGTCATGTAAATCACTAGGTTGCTAGATATCCCGTAGTATGCCATCCTCTCAAATGTCTCGTAGACTTATTAAAAGCATTAATTAATACTAGGACAAAGTAATAAATTATGTAAGACAGTAAGAGTATGATTGGATGGTACTATTAGAGTAATAAAAGTTGGAGTAAATATTTTTACTCTCCATCCCACTTAAATACATCCAATCAGGTTGGAAAAGGTAGAAAAGTTACGCTAGAAAATTATTACTGATTTTCCACCACATTTTTACTCTAGAACAATTAAAAGTAAATCAGAGTAACGCATTAGATAATTAATTCTTCCCACTTTATTTTTCTTCCTTTTTACTTTGATTTACGCTCTGATGTTTCTAATCAGACCCTAAGAGTAATTCTATTGAGAAAAAGTTTCTCAATCCAAGTACCTCAAAACCAAAAGTAATGAAAATGATTAAAATAATGAAATGGATATCTCATTTGTTGAGAAACTCAATCCAAAACAGAAGATACATTTTCTATCAAAATAATATTTTTTATCAGATATCCATGTTAAGTAATCTTTTTTTAGTATATATTATTAAATAATAATCAAATCCGATATTAGGGCATACAATATTGTTTACAAGCTTGATTTCGACTACAATTTAAGAAAAATAATGAGATTATACAGCCAAAAGTATATATATATATATATATATATAAACCAAAATAATGTATATATAAATCATGTTAAGAAATCTTCAATGGGGTTGCTCTGAAAATAATGAGAGTATACAGCCAAAATTATGGAAAAGTGTAAACCAAAATAATATATATATCAGTTACGTACAAAATAATAATATATATGTATATATATTGTTTTTTTTACTAAAGGTTTATGTATATATATATATATTGTTTCTGCTAGAATTTACACAATACGAATAATCGATACTGTTTTACGTCAAGCTTACAGTGTTAAGTCTGCAGAATTTTCATATGGAACATAAATCAATTGGGGATATTGGTGACTTTAATTTTTTCCTATATTTTCATAATGACATATAGATCAGTTTATTTTTTTGAAAATAATATAAATATGTTTTAAGTGTAAACATTATAGGAAAAAGCCAGTAACAAAAACATTTTTTTTTTGTAACTGAGAGAAGTTCACAAAAACATATAGGAAAAATACATTAGTAAAAGAGAGAAGTTGAAAGAAATAAGAGAAATAACCAACGACGAAGGCCGGCGCCATATGGGTCGTACAAGTAAGCCCCTTCCTCTTGAATAGGGTTTCACGGATTGGGATCTATCCTCTTGGCTTTTAAATTAGAGGGAGGATGATGATGATGATGATGATGATTTGATTAGTGGTGGGTGGGTGATTCATTTAAGAACTGTTACTTGTATCTTATCTCATTTTGTTTCATCGCAGCCATTTGATTGGATAAAGAAGACTTTTATTGATAAACCCGCAGCTGAGGAGAACTGAACTGAACAAAGAAGTGCGAGTTTTTCTTCTTTTCTGGGGCTTTGTTTGTTTGTTGATTCATGTAGACCTGCTCTGTCTTTCTCTTAAATGTTATGATGACATGAGAAAGCTTTGATTTTTTACTTGTTTGTTGTTATTTCCATATGAAGTATATATAGATCAGGCGGTATCATTAGGCAAAAGTTATGATGATGATTTAAATTGTTGAGCTTAAGAGCTCAGAAACCTGGACGGACCCAGAAGCGAAGCTTTATTCGTCAGGCACCCTTTCTAATCAACCAACTCCAGAGTTATATATCACTCCAAGTCAGTGATCAAGCTTAATCTGACCAACAAATCTAATTACATTAAGCATAGACGTAACGAGCAATCCAGATCAGGATCAACTCACAACATTACCCTTGTGTTGTGTGTTTTCATCATCAAGTCAACTGATGCAAATTCCAGTTAAACCCTAAATCTCAGATATATCTGTCGTTTAGCTTCTTTTGGTTAGAGGAGTTGAAAAAGATGAACAGAGGTAAGTAAGAATTGTATTTTTTTTATTTAGTCTTGGGACAGGTAGAGTTTGCAATTGATTTCTTCTTTTTTTAACTGCTGTGTTTGTGGTCTGCTTGAAGATAATGGATGCGAAACGAGACAAGTCATTAGCACTGTTTCCAGCCAAGTTTCATGAGCGCATGTGGATTAGACGAGGTAACTTCTCTTGTTGCTTGGCTATTTCCCATATTGAGATGGATTCTTAATTGTTGTTTCTGATTTGCAGGAAGCTTGCAAAGTTACTTTAATCGTTTGCAAAGTTCTCTTCTTTGAGCAAGGCCGTCTCCTCCACAAGTCTCTAAAATGGTAAAAAGCTTGTTTTTCTTTCCTTTTTTTTTTTCTTATTGTGGTATGAATGTCATCTAGTTTTGTTTATCAAAGTTCATGTTAAGTTTGGGGATGGTGAAAATGCATGCCAGAAATCTTCAGCGTTGCTAAGCCAACTCCAGCTGATGAAAGCTCTCAAATACCCATTGCACTGGGAGACGGTGAGATAGGTTCGAGTGATGATGGCATGCCTCCACCGTCCGTTTGGGGTGCAATGTGATGCAGACACAGATTCTGGATCATTCATAGTAACGTTCTTCTTGCCAGGCTCGGCTATATTTCTCAAGAGAGGGAACCTATCGTATGTAACCAACACATGTTACGTTTTATTATATCCACTGATGATATGTTTATTGGAGATGAGAAGAAACGTTTACAAGATTATCAAATTCCTTTGTTGCTGCCATGGCTTCTATTAACTCAGGGATTAAGCAACCACCGACTTTGCCACCCTTTTTCATCGCCAATCAAAAATAACTCTTGTTCAGGATCAGACGCGATTGCAATGTCCACTGCCAAAAGCTTTATGTCATACAGTGGAAGCAAACCAAAAGATTGATGAATGAGAGAGAGACTCACCACTTGTTAACTATTCAGTAGTCACTAATCCAGTCACAACAGCTCTAATGTGCCACATTAAGTCTTAGAGATATATATATATACCACTCCTAAATGGCTAATAGCTGAGTGGCTAAATGGTGTTCAAAAAAAGGCGCTGAGTGGCTAAACATCTTGGAAGCTTATACCAGTTCTATTATTCCTTCCTATTCACCAACTATATAACCAACTCATAACAGCTCTAATCTGCTACCTTCAGTCTTAGGCTAGTCATTGTATACCTATAGACCCGGGTTGGGTAGAGGACCTTTTTACTTACCGGGTCTTCTTGAACGAAGAAACTGTAGATCAGACAAGATATGAAGAAGAAGATGAAAACATAACTTTGTATCTCATTCAACTTAAGAAATATCCACAGCGGCTCTAATGGTTTTATATACAAAGATGTGAAAGCTACTACTTGACCTAATGTTCACGTTAGTATACGCAAGCATCTAGGCAACCAAAACTGTTAAAGATAGAAGTAGGCAGAGGAGCTGTGATATCGTGAGCTGTCTTCTCCGTACGAGGATCATAACAAGAACGTGAGCTCTGTCTTTTACTACGACTGCGTTCTCCTCTGTTAACGGCTAGTACATTTGTTGTGCTGGGCTTAGTGGGCTTAACGTCTTCTTTCCGAACCAGCCTAGACACACAAGATAAACCTTCTGGTCCAACTAGTGTCTTTGGCTCACTTGGTCTAATAGAAGGAACAAACTTTCCAGCGACCTCTTTGGGATCTTCGGACAGGATTGCCTCGAAGATCAACAGTTCCATCTTTTGTATAATTATCTCCTTCCTCTTGTAATATCATTTCCTCTCTCTCTAGATCTCTCTTTGTTAGGTAGCTTCTGTGTTTTTTTCTAACATGGATGTTTGGGTGAAGAGTTTGCATTTTTATCATATATATAGTCAATGAAGATGACGCACCACACAATGCGAATCTTTCGACGTAAAACGTAAATATGCAGCTTACATTTAATTTTTTCTTTTGAACATTGGCTTTCCATTTAATATTTTTCGGGTTTTTTTGCTAAATCACCAAAAAAAAGAGAAATTAGATTTTGGGAGAGAGAATAGAGAGAGATAGGAAGAGAAAGTAGAAAAGAAAGGAAGATTTTGGTTAGATTTTTAATTTTGTTTTTTTTTCTCAGCTATTTGGCCTAATTTTCCTTTTTCTTTTGTCAACTTCTTTATTTCACGAAATCCGACGGCAAAAGAAGTTCATTTTTAGCCCAACACGTGAGAACATAACTAGATATACGTGTGACATATACAAACAGATTCAGCAAAATGGCAAAAAGAAAACATGCAAAACTTGAATCATGTTATAAATCAACTGGGGTAGATGTCCATAACCGGTCTGGTTCATAACCGCTCTATACACTTGGAGAGAGAGACGGCCCAACCCTAGAGAGAGAGAGGTAGCGGCGAGACTTGGAGATGAGAGAGAGGCGGCTACAACTTGTCTATTTTCTAATTCGTTTATGTTTATGATTTGTAATCTTTCCTATTATTGTATTTCCATTTATCTCTCTTGTAACCCCTATATAAAGGGAACACTTATTCACTAATAATACAGT
>NC_027749.1:39982319-39982493 GCF_000695525.1 Brassica oleracea var. oleracea
GAAGAGGCCGTTCTCCCAAACCGTGAGGACCCAGAAAACGATCAAGATATCAAATCGAAGCCCTGGCCGAGACGAATCAGTCAATGCAAACCGCTTGTCGATCTGACTATCGACGCGCCCTCACGCACAGATACAGTGTGCGCCAATTTGCTTTGGAACCCTAATCCGAACCCG
>NC_027749.1:39982577-39983447 GCF_000695525.1 Brassica oleracea var. oleracea
CAGCCAGCTCGCGTCCCGATCGTGTCTAAGCTCGAGGTTCATTCTTGGTGGTCTGGTTTCTACAAACAACTAAACTAAAGGTATTTCGAATTCTAAGAACATCTCGAATTTGGTTGATTGTAAAGAATGAAACCCTAAAATACAATCTCTAAGATGAAAACCATAGGATAATAGATCAATCCCTAAGCGAGTAAATCAAAGCTTTATAAGTTCGATCTCCAAACCCTAAAAATCGAGATTGATCCATTGATCAATTAAAATCAGAACCTCAAAGGTTTTGAATCTCAAATCAAATCCCTTTGATCTAAGATCAAATTTTCGAAATCCCTAAACCCTAATTCGAAAACTATTGATTAATTAAACTGATTGATTGAGATTGAATTTGATCATCCTGAAATTGAAATTGCTTGTTAATAAAATCGAAACCCTAAAACCCTAATTTTGAAAATAGATTTTGATTGTTTGAAATTGAACATTGATTGGTTGATTTGATCACCTAGAACTATTGTTAGGATTGTTTAAACTCGAATCTGATTGTTTGGCTTGTTTAAACTAAAACCCTAATGACCTAGTTTAGATTATTTTAAAATCGAAATCTGAAACTACATATTAGGGTAAACTGTTCTAGACTTGATCATACTCGTGGCCGTGTGGCCTTGTTGCATTCATACCATAACTTAATCACATTGATTGATTGCAATTACACTTAGAACTTATTCTAGGAATGGTGTTGAATTGAATCAAATAGCCGTGTGGCTTGATCTTTGCTTGGCCGATAGGTTTGCTTGTTTTGATTGCATCATGAACTGATAGAAACAAACCATGTTAGGATTGCAATTACACGACAAACTAAATGCATAAAAACGAACT
>NC_027749.1:39983714-39983831 GCF_000695525.1 Brassica oleracea var. oleracea
ACAATTACCTTCAGTGGGCGCTCGATGCTAAGATCATCCTGAAATCCAAGAAACTCGGTGAGTGTATCACCGAGAACAATAATGCCAATGAAAAGGATCGTTACAGAGCCATCTTGA
>NC_027749.1:39983987-39985040 GCF_000695525.1 Brassica oleracea var. oleracea
TGGACGAATATAACTCTGCACTGTTTAAGATTGTTTCTAAAATGAAACTGTGTGGTGAAAGTATTACGGGGAACATGATATGCTTAAGAAAATCTTTTCCACTTTCCATGCAAGCAATGTGCTGTTACAACAATAGTACCGAGAGAAAGGTTTCAAAACCTATGCTAATCTTATTTCTTGTCTCTTGCTCGCTGAGCAGAACAATGAATTACTAATGAAAAACAGTCAGATGAGACCAATTGGATCAGCTCCACTACCTGATGCACACGCTACAGAGGACAATAAAGAGTCCAACCACGTCCAAGGAAATGCCATCATGGCCGTGGTCGAGAAAAATCGAATGGACGTGGCCGCGGTCGAAGATCCTTTGACCGCGGGCGAGGAAATGGTCGAGACCATGGACGGGACCGTGGCTCATTTGGACGAGGCCATGGTCGTGGCCGTGGATCTTCTTTCAAACCCCAACACTCGACTAAATCAGAGAAATACGTGTCTCATAGATGTGGAATGAGCAATCATTGGGCTAAGACGTGTAGGACTCCCAAGCATCTAGTTGACCTCTATCAAGAGAGCTTGAAAGGGAAGAATCCTGAAGCTCATATGACTTACCAAGATGATGAAAACGACTTCAATCATGAGAAGGACGATCTTATGGATTAGAAACTTCAGATTGTCTAAAAAAAAACCTGAAATATTTGCATTCTCTATTCATCTACACTATGCCAAGATCAGTATGATAGAGGCAATAGTCTTGGTAACCAGAATGGTTTACCCACGAAATTGTACACTTTATGGTATGACCGGATTGGCCATCCTTGTCCAAAACATGAATGTATAAGGGCAAGCATTTAGATGCTTTATATTCACCCAGAAAAACCCATTGAGATTATATAGAGATATAAGAATGAATGGTTTCCATATTGAAACAATAGGCGAAAAAAACAAAGAGTTCCTTCAGATATATGTATAAAATCGCCCAAGGCCATAATGAGTCCTCAAAAAAAAAAAAAACTATACATACATTCTCTATTGATCTAGACTATGCCAAGATCA
>NC_027749.1:39985904-39986636 GCF_000695525.1 Brassica oleracea var. oleracea
ATTTGCTGACCTGAAAAAGAATGACTAAGTCATATATAAACCAGCTTGTAAAGCACCAACTAAATTGATGTCCAAGAGAGAAACATTCAAGTTGCTACAGAGTCTATACATGATAGACCAATAAGTTCCAAAGATAAGAATCCTCGGAAACAAAAGAGAAATGTGCATAGAATGATAAAACAAATCCGAGGTCAAGGAAACCATACCAGACGTAGAGATAAGGCCGGCTGGCTCTAAAGTACAGGTACCAAACAATGTAGCATGGAACGCCAAGCTGCAAAGTATTAAAGGTCCTGATAATAATGAATCTCAATCGATTATATCATGTCTGGAACATAATGGAACACAATAAGGAATGTCGACATAAGATGATACAAGGTAGCACTTGAATTTATGAATATAAGCGAGGGTCATGAACCCACGTCAATATAAGAGTGCGCACTCATAGAACAGATTGAATGAAAACGTGAGGTTAAATAGTTTAAAGAAGAAATGCGTATTTGGTCATATGATTAAGACGCCATATGATGTTAAAACCAGTGGATATAAATGGGTCTTGTGAGGAATAGAAATCGTGAGATATAAAGCTAATGTTGCACAAGGATTCTCACAAAGACCAATAGATTATGAGGAGATATACTCCCATGTGGTGGATGCAACTACTTTTAAGATTTCTCATAAGTCTGGCTATATAAGAGAGAAAACTAGACTTGCAGCAAACTGATGTAGTGA
>NC_027749.1:39986740-40013684 GCF_000695525.1 Brassica oleracea var. oleracea
CAAACGGTTGAATACCTTAAGAAAGAATTCGAGATGAAAGATCTCGGAAAAACAAAATTTTGTTTGGGATTACAACTTGAGTACATAAATGATGGTATCCTTGTGCATCAAATGGCATATACAGAACAAGTATTCAAGAGGTTTAATATGGCCGATTGCCATCCACTGACCAGTCCCATGGTCGTGAGATCCCTCGGCCTAGACACTAATCCATTTCATCCCAAAATGGACGATGAAGATGTCCTTGATCCCGAAATGCCATATCTCAGTGCCATAGGAGCTTTAATGTACTTGGCAACTCACACACGGCCTGATATAGCCTTTGCCGTGAACGTACTATCTAGGTTTAGCTCATGTCCGACCCAGAGGCATTGGAATGAGATCAAACATGTTCTTCGTTACCTGCAAGGAACGAATGACTTGGGTCTATATTATACTAACCATAACAAAGATGGTTTAGTTGGCTTTGCTGATGCTGGTTATTTATCAGATCCACTTCAAGCTCGATCACAAACAGGATATGTCTTAACACATGGAGGTACGGCCATATCATGGCGTTCTATGAAACAAACCATCGCGGCCACTTCATCTAATCACTCGGAAATCTTGGCCATACATGAGGCCAGCCGCGAGTGTGTTTGGTTGAGGTTGATGACCCAACACGTCCAAGCTGATTGCGGGATGGCCGAGTGCAAAAAGCCAACCGTGATGCATGAGGACAACGCTGCGTGCATTGCTCAGCTCAAGGACGGTTACATAAAAGGTGATAGGACGAAGCACATATTGCCTAAGTTATTCTTTACTCACGAGCTTCAAAAAGCCGGTGAGGTCCAGGTTGTCCAAGTACGATCCAGTGACAATTTAGCTGGCCTATTCACCAAGGCACTTCCTACCTGCACGTTCAGGAAGCTCACGCATCAGATTGGGATGCGTAGGCTGAAGGACCTCCACTGAGGTTCTCATCAGGGGGAGTAGTACATGTTGTACTCTTTTTCCTTCATCATGGTTTTGGCCCACTGGATTTTCCTGATAAGGTTTTAATGAGGCAACATTAAACGTATTACAATCCCTGTATGGTTATGGCATCCAAGGGAGAGTGTTATAAATCAATTGGTGGATGTCAATAACCGGACCGGTCCATAACCGACCCATACACTTAGAGAGAGAGACGACCCAACCCTAGAGAGAAAAAGGTGGCCGCGAGACTTGGAGAGGAGAAAAAGACGACTACAACTTGCCTATTTCCCAATTCGTTTATGTTTATGATTTGTAATATTTCATATTATTGTATTTTCATTTATCTCTCTTGTAACCCCTATATAAAAGGAACACTTATTCATTAATAATATACAGAAACTTACAGTTCTAAATCATAAATTTCACAACGAATCACTTTAATTCCGCCGGTGGGGCCATCTTTCTTCAAACCACGGTCACAGCTAGTGCCGGCTCAAACAATTGCAACGTCCGCAAATTTTTTTATAAAAACTTATTTTATATAAAATATTCGTAACAAATCTAGTTATAAAAATATCAAAATATAGTTAGTAAAATACATATTTTTTTGTAAACTCGTAAAATACATATTTGAATGATTTTGTTTGTTAAATCATCTTTTTTAATAATCGAAAATGTAATAATATATGAAAACTAAGCTATTGTATAAAAACAGTTGTGGACATTTCTTGCTTCATAACATTAAAAAAAAAACAATATTCATTTGAAAAATATTTCCATGTTAAAATTTTTGAAACAAATGAAATAATAATTTCATTTCATTAGTTATTCATCTTATCTCATCTGCTTTTTTACTAGTTACAGTTGCAACCATATTGAATATAGATTCTTTTCCTAAGAGTTTATATGATACGAGTAGTATCGATACTAATATACGTCAAAAAGAGAAGATAATAAAACTATAAGTATGAACACTAATATACCGTGGTTATGTCATCAGTGTTTTTAAATTTGTAAAGCAACTCCAATTATTCACCAAATTTAGTGTTAAAATATAATAAATATAACATTTTGATGTTTTACTTTAATTTTTAGTTCCAACTGAACTACCAAATTTCACAGTAAAACAATATCATATATTATTTTCAATTTTAATAGTACTTTAATTATTTGTACTGGTTTATGGGGATAATTGCAATGGGTTATAACTTTATATTTTTAGCCGTAGGATTTAATCTATAGATTTATTTGTTATAGTTTCTTTTGTTGTACCTTTGTAAAATACTAGCTATTTTTTGATTTGGAAATAAAGTTTTCTGCATCAATTTTTTTTTTTTTTGGAAAAGAGGTTATTTTTTAATTTCCTAGAGATTTTTGTGCCGTAGATTTTTTTTAAAAAAAAGAGTTAGATAGGTTGACATATATATCTCTAAACTAAATTTTGGTTTTGTAAAGCATCTATAACTACAACCAATCTATTTTATGTTAAAAGGTTTTCATGTTTAAGTTTAAATGTTATAGCAAAGGACCGTAAAAGTAACTAGCTTTCTAACTACCACTTTGGGATCTTCAGACAAGATTGCCTTGAAGATCAACAGTTCCATCTTTTGTATGGGTTTATTTGCCAAATAACCAAAAAAAAAGAGTAATCAGATTTTTAGTAAGAGGTTAGAGAGAGATAGGAATAGAAATAAGGAGAGAGAGAGGATGTTTTTGGTTAGACAGTGGGTTTGTGTTTTTTTTTTATGGTTATAGAGCGCAAATTCCCTTTGTATAATCATCTCCTTCCTCTTCTAGTGTCATTTTCTCTCTATCTTTATTCTTTAGATCTCTTTTTTTTTTTGGGCTGCTAGTTGTGATATATCCAGAATATTGTTATCTATAATGTGGGAATGTTGGTTGTGCTGATTCGTCCTTTACCTTTGTATAGTTCGTTCTTGTTGGTTATGTTTTAGTTGCGGTTCCTAACTTAGGTTTCGTTCCGTTGTATTCGAAAGTTATACCAATATGGGTTTCAGCTGTCTTTCTTTGATTTTTTGTTTCCGAAGATTCTATAATCCGCCAGAATCTGTTTATGTTCCAACTTTACATATGAGCTACACCCCCAACTTTTAATGAATACTAGAGACTTTTCCGGGCCGGGTTTATTTTATAAATTGTTACAGTAAAATCTCTATAAATTAATATTGTTGGGATTTTGAAATTTTATTAATTTATAAAGATAATAATTTACAAAAAATTTCTTATTCATTTTTTTCTATTTTTAAATATTTTTATTTATAAAATAAAAAAAATATTTGACTTTACCATATGTACATTATTTAAATTTTAGAAATTTAAATTTCATATTATTTTATTATTTTATTTGATGTATATTTTTATATTTCATAGAATTGTTACATCGTTTTAGATATAATTTTACTGACGTCAAAAAAAGAAAGATATAATTTTACTAAATATTATCAGACTACTGTAGTTGCTTTAATATATTAAGTTATTTCTATTGGTATATTTAACTTATATATATTGGAAACAATGACAAATAAAAAGTATTAAAATGAAGTTTAAATTATTAGAATGTAAACGTAAACAATAATAAAAACACACATACTTATTCAAAATATTTTTACTGCATAAAAAATCTGGTTTAATACATTGATAAAATGTAGATAGTTAATTGCTTATTGTATATTTTCTGAAAAGTTGAGAAAAATAGAATGGTTTTCATGAAGTTTATATGTCCTGAATACCAGATGTCTCTACCAAATGTTATTTTTCTATATGTTGTTCTCAGTTAAATATTATTTTTATGAGGTTCTTTTTCAGGATTTAGGAGTTCTAATGAGTTCGTTTTCAGCATTGATGTTTAACAATTCTTTTTTTTTTCCACCAGCAGTTGGGTTTAGTAGAGATATGTGTTGATGGTTATGTGCCTGTTCTCTGGTTGGGTTTAGTGTTTCTTCGAGCTAGTTCCGATGCCATGAGCAAGAAACCATCCATGGAGTCTATCTGAAACCAATAAAAGGAAATGAATAAAGAAAATGTGGTCTTATATAAATTGTTAGATTGAGTTTGGCAGACATAGAAACAGAGAAAAAGTGAACCTATTAGAGTTAATGGCAGCCAAAGAGGTACTCTTGTCGATCATAGCTGATAAATACAAATGCCAAACGAATTTATATCCGAATTTTACACTGAACTTTCAGAAAGAGTAACCATGTTGTTCTATTATTTGGTTGAGCATTGCGTGTCTCCGCCATATGAAGCATAATGGAGAATTGTACTCTTACCACCTTCAATACAAAACGAAAGAGACAAAGGGAAACAATAAGCTAGAGTTTAGCCTCTCCCTTCAAAATCTCAGCATTAATCGGGTAATATGATAATAACCTATAAGATCTATTGTGGTTCCATCTTCCACAGTGAACTAAGCAACAGAAGTTCCCAAATTCATGAGTAACTGCAGCGTCTCTTTGTGTGTTGTTCCTCCATCTGATGCTCTAAATATCACTTTGTGGTTAAAATACATCTTCAGCTAATCATGAGAACTGAATCCATAAGCTTTAACTCTTTCAAAACATCAAAACCTTTTGATCAAATCCAGCAACTAAGGATTTGTTATCCGTCAACAGGCTCCAGCAATTGAGACACTGGTATACACTCGGAAAGCAATATCCTGCTACATCAAGGATGGCTATTTGAGCTGCGAGATGCAGAGCAGTACCTTTGTATAGGTAATCTGATCTGTGAATCTGTCAACCCAAAAAATCAAACACAATCATTGTGTCAATCTGTCAGAATAAGAGTTTATCAAATGCTTACATTATCTGGAGAGACTTTGCTTTAAGTAAAATAAGTTCAACTCAAAGTAAGTTATGTATTTCCAACGGGTAAAAAAAAAACGAAAAGATTATGTTCAGATATGCAGAAGAAAATCCTAGAGAAGTACATAAACTTAAGCGACATAGATAATGGCAGAACTAAAGCAACATGGAGCTGAGATTTGACAGGTATTAGCTACTAAATCTTGGACGCTTGGCTTCCTGCTCCACTTCACTGTCATTAGTTGGAGCACTTCCACCAGAACAAGACCCAGTGTAAAAGGTTTCACCAAAGGCAGAGTTACATGTTACAATTGGCCCGGGAAGTTGCTCACCTTTAATGTCTGTGGTGACTGATCTGCACAGGTGGTTCTTACATCTGGCAAGACTGGAGGACATACAACATTTGAGACAGTTATGGTATTTTTCAGTGAAGCTGCGGTCAGAAATCTTCACTTTGACATTGTGAGTTTGGCCAATTGTATCCAACAGACACTGTGGAGTTGCCATCTGATGATGAGGATCCATGGTTATAAAAGGCATGCAGTTAAAAAGGTTGCCTGCATTTGGTTAAGAGCAAGCACTAATCATAGTAAATTTTGATGATTATTTGTGTTGTAACAGTTTTCAAACTACCTGAATAGGTTCCTGTCTGAGGAAGGCATAGATCTCACCTATAGTAAGGGTTTCAACCTTGGTGACCTCTAATGCAATAAACATGGAAGCAACATATGGGTCTTCACTTCTCAGTCAACCTGGAACATGAACTCTGAATCAGATAACAGTTTTGAAGTGTAAAATTCATTGCCACAGAAACACATACCAAGAGAGGTAATCAATTGTCGGAGGCACATCCTTGTCAATGAAAACTCTTGATGAAGACATGGGGCTCGGTTCAACATTGCCACTCTATTTGGAGGGATGGTTAACACATAGACATTAGCAACGTCTGTTGGTGTTCCAAGCATATTTTCTAAAAAATTATCTATGATACTTTTTGAATCAAAATGAACCTATTAATTCTAGAATTCAGTATCATAAGCAGATGAAATCAGCAAAGACTACAACACGTTAATTATGTGAAATTTAAATATTAGGTGTAACATAATTGAGAAACATAAGGATTTACCCAGCAATAATTTTCTTTGGATAATTACTGCAAATGTGAAGGAGAAACACATGATATAATAATTGATCGAAAAACCAAGCGGTAGTAAAACTCAGAATGATACTGGAAAATACTCATTTAGGGAAAATTGCACATGGACCATTAATCATGCTAAATGAATTGTTCAACTAAATAAACTCACATATGTAATTAAAGAAATTGCTAAATATTAAACAAAAATAAACTGAAAAGAAAAACATAAAAAATCAGACAACAACAAAAAGAAGCAAAATAATTCAAATCAAATCCCAACATCAACGTGTGTTTGATATTGTCACGGGATGCTATTAAAAGCTAGAACCATATGCAAGGAACTCTTTATAAAAACATAACTAATAATTTCATATATAGGTACATGTGTAAAGAAGCCCGTACCCAAAATTACACGGCATTTGAAGACCTTAGAAAACGTATTAACATGAAGCAACGTAGTGATCAGTCTCTCACCTGAGATTGCTCAGCATTAAAAGATAGAATTTCTACAATGAGTTCAACTAAAACATAGTTATTATGCAGAAATAGATTTGTATAGTGTGTTTTTTTCCTGACTCAATAACAAACCCAGTCCAATACCAATCATTCTATTGACTAAAAGATATGCATACACCAAGATTAGAACGCACCTGTTCCTAAAAGTAGCCAGGAGTACCCACAGCAGATTAAGCAAGCTCAAAGTAACCATCATCAAAATTATTTATTTCAAAGGCTGCAGAAAAAAAAAAACATGTGAAGCCCATATATTATGAAAGGATCACTAAACAGACTGTACGATGCGATACCTCTTTCTCGCTTCCAGTTTCCAAAGATGCTTGATTAGAAGCCTAAGAAGCTCAGCAAGAACGTTTTGCCTCAATCGAATTCACTCCTCATGACGGATCACAAAAGGATTTGCCATGTTCAAGCTATTTACGGTGACACTCAGATGAAGAAGATCAATTGTAGTGTTTTGTCAGTGGAGTTTCTCTGGATACTTCATAGGAAGGCCACAGTCAATAGAGCTGTCGGAGACGGGAAACTTTACGGAGACGAAGGTAGACTTCACGGTCAATCTAACAGATTTCATGGCCATGACTTTATCTTCTTTTGTTGAGGTAGTAGGTTTTGGTTTCACCAAAAATTGGACGAAGAGACTTAAATAGGAGGAGAAACAAAGGAAGATGGAACGAAACTATAAATAATAGAATAAAGAACATCATTGATTATGCAAAGAATCAAAACGATGATGATTGACGACAAAGTGGAAGAGTCAAGCTTGCGACCTAGTTGAATGAGTTCATTTTGAAATCTTTAGCAGCTACATGAATGACCCGTTAAAGTGAAATATAATTTGACATGGTAAAATGAATAGTTCTGATTGGTCGATTTCATTAAGTGATGTGGACATCCTATATATTAAGCATATTTGGCTTTTAGTATTGCAAGATTACCAGTTTAGAGAGAAAAAAAAAAAGACAACGAAGATGACGCGTCACAGTCACATAATGCGAATCTTTCAACGTAACACATACGATCGTCCGAGAGTTTAGAAAATTAATAGACTACTTCCATTTTATAACTTTACGGGGAAGAGGTTCTTCTTTCACTTAATATATTTTATGTTTATTGACTGAACTGCGGTCAACAATTTAAAAAAAAAAACTAATTCTTTTGAAATACAATACGTTTCATATCTTATATATTAAAACAGAAATCACAACATTGATTCATTTGTGATTTTTTTAAAAATGGACATAATAGACATTTTTCTAGAAAGTCATGTTACATTTAATAATTAATTTTATCATTTAAATTTTGGACCTACAAAAAATTTTATTGGGCTATCAATAAGTAGATTTAAACAATAAAAGATCATTTGGATTTATAAATAGTATAAATTAAATAGATATAATTTAATGTTGTAATACTATACATCTATATGATAAATATTTAAATATTTGTCGATGTTAACTTTTAAAATTATAAAGATTTTTTTTAAATAACAAAAATCATATTATCTAACAATGATTAATATTTACTAACTTAAACCAATGAAAACAAATTTTAAACTATATAGTTTATTTTAAAAATTAAACAAAAACTAAATGTTTAATTATTTACTTGATAATATAAATTTATGAAGCGAAAAGTTTAATTTTTTAAAAACTTTATAAATTTGTGAAATGTTACAATATCTTTGAATATGACAATAAAAAAATATCTTACTAATCTTTATATATATAGTTACGATTTTAATAATAAAATAATAATCCAAAAATATATATATATAAGAATATACAAATACATGTGAAAGTTGGAAACAATCTATTCAATGAAAAAATATACAGTAAACTTATAATGTTTTAAAAATTGAGAGACACATATATATTATAATATATACCAATTTAGAATTAAAACAAAATATTTATATAAAAATAAATGAAAACAAAAATCAGCGCGCGGATCGAAATCTAGCTTGGTTATTTAAATGAAGAATTATTAAGTACCATGGACCATATTTGATGCGTGCGTGCGTAGCTTTATTTATTTAGTATAGATTTCTGAATTAATAGCAATTATTGAAAGTGAACAAAAGAAATTGTTGAAAAGCGAGTAAGGGTTAGTATTATGATATTATCAACTGTTGCAATTAATAGTTATCAAATTTATTTTTAAATAGTTGTCAATTTTTTCTTAGATTTCAAAACATGTAAGGATTATAGAATGGAGGTTCAAATTAAGTCCGTAGGTGAACCTGCGGAAGGATCAACTGTTGCAATTAATAGTTATCGATTTTATTTTTAAATAGTTGTCAATTTTTTCTTAGATTTCAAAACAGTTAAGGATTATAAAATGGATGTTCAAATTAAGTCTCTATCCAATTCGGTACCAATTGGATTATGTGATGTAAAACCAACTCTTTGGTTAGTTCCGTCGGCCTTGTGTTAGTTACTACGAAAAATAGTTGGACTGTAACCGTACAAATTTAACAGAAAATTTTGTGTGTTTATATGTTGTAATTATATAATTATTGATGTATATAGTTTGTAGATATTTTTTATAACTTTATATTGGCTATAGTTGTAAGTTTATGATTGGAAATATTTTAAAATAAGACATGATTGACTAAGCTCTGAAATACATATTGTTCATAAGACAATTAGTTTTATTAATTAAATATATTATATTAAAATAAAATGCAAATTATCAAAGATCATTATTGTTTTATAATATATGTAAAGAAATATCATGTTATTAAAAATTAATATTTTATAAAAATATATTAAATAAAAATATATATATTTATAAATATTTAAAATTAAATTAATATTACACTATTTAAATGATAATAATTTACATATGAAAATTATATTTCTAATTATATAATATTATGAATGTTTTTACAGTTTTTACGGACCAAACAATTGGGATGTATCTACTACAAACAAAAAATGATATTTTTTTATCTTTTATTGTATCTTTAGGAAAAATAAACTATATTATGATTGGTAAAAGTTAGTAAAATTTCATTGTAAACTATATAACCTTTAAAATTAAAAAATGTTTCATGACCAATTGACAAGTATATATTGATGATTAAAAAAGTAAATAAAATTGAAGGAGTAAATTAATGTCTAATCAATCATCCACATTATTGTTTAGGTAGTAATTGTTAAACCCATTTTCATAAAAAGAATAGATGGTAATTTGTTGGATTGTCTTATATTCCCTACTCCACTGAGATATCTGATGTTTATTATATAGTTATTTTTCAACGGTTAGATATTCCGTACTCCACTGAAATATATGATCTTTATTATATACTCCCCTGTTCATTATAAGTGTCGTTTTAGGTTTCGGTACACGGATTAAGAAAACAATTAATTTTGTACATTTCCTATAAAAAACACTATTACCTATACACCTAACCATATTTCAACCAATAAAAAAATAAATTTTGTATTGAAAATCGAAAACGACACTTATTTTGTAACGAAATTTTTTTTCTAAAACGACACTTAATATGAAACGGAGGGAGTAATAGATTCTTTAACCGCGCTATGAGCGATTTATATTTTGTATTGTTTTTTGCATTTATTTTTAAAAATTCGTTAACTTTATGTAATTTTATATATTGAACTCAATTGTTTTGTCCTACAATTTTACGTGTTACTTGTAATTTTAAAATTTGTAACTTTGCATATTTATCTATTCCTTTAAAATAGTGGTCTGTTATTTGGATCATTGTGATCTGACAATTTTTCTATTATTTGAACATATTATTCCATATACTACATGGACATTTACACGCGAATGATATGGTATAATTTGGTAAAATTTGTCATTTTTGTATGTATATTTTTGCATTCTAGATTGTATTTAGTGTAAATTTAGAATATATTCTTGTCTGACACATTTAAACTGATTTTTTTTTTACTTTGTTCTGCATATATTTTGTAGTACAGAGTTTTCTATTTTTATTTTTTATTTTTTATTTTTGAAAAAGGCTTAAGTTTTTATTTTTATTTTCTCAAATGTATCATAGATTATGTGTTGTAAAATAGGTTTCCATCGTAGGAAACCAAAAAAGAATAACATGATTAACACAATAAAGATGAGAATATAGTGTATGGTTTTTTTTTTGTTGTAAACTACATATTACATCTAAAATTTAGCAGGATTCAAAATTATAAGAAGTGATACCTTTGGCTAAGATTCAACGAAAGAGTTATAAAGAGAGAAACAACGGAAGTTGAAACGTCATCATCTCTGATCTTGCAAGGATCAACGAAGGGAATTAAGTTTTAAAAAATAGAAGTTCTTAAATGTAGGATAACGGTAATTTTAGAGACTTCAATAAGAACAATAAAGATGAATAGTTTTATTGGATTCAATAAATAGCGACATGACATAAAATCTTTGTCAATAAATAGTGACATAGCAAAAAAATCATAGTTCATTGGGTGATTTAATTTGCTGAGGTGGATAAGCTCAATGAAGCTTATATGAGTAAGATTCCATTTGGTTTTTAAAAAGTTCTCTACAATGAAAATATAATGAACCCCTAATTTACGAATTACTGCATGAAATTTGAGAAAAGACGCGCGGAACTAGTTTCGGGAGCTTTATCGTCTTGTAATTTCAATTATTCACATGATAAAGCATTAAAAGAAAAATCAATCTATTTGTTTCTTTTCTTGGAAGCAACTACTTAGGGTATGACTGGTTTCTCCCCTACCATCCGCAAACGCAACTTTTGCGGTTGGTAACAGTTGTTGGCGTTTTGTAACAATCGCTCAAACATTTCCAAACCGCTTCAAACCACTCTAAATCTCATAAATTCAAAAGCTGGTTCTAGCTAGCGTTTGCGGTTGGTAACAGTTGTTGGCGTTTTCCAACAATCGCTCAAACATTTTCAAACCACTTCAAACCACTCTAAACTTCATAAATTCAAAAGCTGGTTCCAGCTAGCGTTTGCGGTTGCGGACGGTTGCGGGAAGATAATTTTTTTTTTCTTTAAAAAAATATAAATACAAAAGTAAAAATATTCAATAAAAAATTTAAATTAGAATTATAAAAATACTAAAATATATCTATTATATTTTAATTAATATTATAAAATTTTAAAATAAAAATATTTTCTATAATTTTTTTTAAAAAAATAAACTATAACTTTCTAAATATAATATGTATATTTATTATAATATTATGATTTTTGATATTTTATAATTATATAAAATGTTAATATTGTTAATTTATTATTTAATCGTTGTTGTTTTTGGTAGTTAACCAGTCATAAGTATCATGCAAACGCATCAATTTCTAACCGTAGAGCCAGTCGTACAAATCTCTTAAAAGCGCTAGAAACCGCAACCACCCGCATCCGCAAACTCCCACAACTGTAACCGCTGCGTTTAAACCAGTCGAGCCCTTAGATATTTATTCTTTGTTTAACAACAAATTTTATTGAATTTAATATTATAATTCCCCTCGGCACCATAAAAATATTTTATCTCATTTCACACAAATTATAATGTATTATATCTTATATGTAAGCTAACTTTTGGTAGTTTTGACTATTTTAAAATTTTGGATTATAAATTATACATTTATACCAAAAATTTACTATATATGTTATTTTGAAAACTAAAAAAGATCCACAATGATATTTAATTTAACAGAAAACTACGTAACAATTAACAACTTTCTCAAAAAATAAATACTATTAATAATTTAGTCATATAGTTACATTTTAATATTTTAGAGCAACTAAGTTACTAGTTGAGTGATATGTAGAGCTTGAAATTTATCTAAGAATTCTTGGATGAGGACTTGTCTATAATTATTAATCTCTCCCATGCTTTTCAAGCAATTTTATCTATTTTTATTATTAGATATTTGCTGAGAACTTTGAGGTAAAAGATAAAAAGAAGTTTTGACTACGCTTGCGGAGAGTGAAAATTTAGCAAAAAAATTATTAAGCAGACATTTCTCATTCATCTAGAGATGTCAGATGAGTCATTCCGCGTCCAAGTAGCCAAACCCATAGCGATTTCAACTTCTTATAGACCGCGCGGATCGATCCAGTATGGATTAGAGTTTTTTTTTTTTTTTTTTTGATCTAAACCAAAAGAGACTGGTAAAACATATGATAGAAAGAAGATGCAAATGACAGAAAGAAACCATAAAAATCGCTTGACAACAATTTCATAAATTTCTTGAACAATCACATCTAATGTAACCCCAAAGGTCACAAACACTGCACCAAAAGCAGAGACGTGCATTAGCTGCGAGGAAGATCCTTGCAATACCAGCAACACTTGGACATCCAATTCACTCCATACAAGAGGAAATATTGGGAGATGAGAGTGGTCCAGACAGGAACCAACCGGGAAATCAAAACCCGTTAACACCGTATTCACTGGAAGAAATACACCATTGGGTTTCTCTTCTAACTGCCACCAAAAAGAGAAAGACAACAACACAACACCAAAAGCCAGACTGAATACAATGAGAGAACTGCATACAACAGTAAGGGATCGCACTGAGACGATATAAAAACCACTCAACGGCACAAGGTTAGAGCCGAAGGAAACAAAGTCCATCAGCACAACATCATTTAAAATCAGTAGCCACAAAACCAGTGTCATCCAATCGACTAGCATACCAACCCATTCAACAGAACAATGGTTAGCAAAGAGTGGAGAACTAAGATGAACCTGGAGGACTGTAACAGGAGGGGAAAAGGGAAGGTCGAGACAAGGTCTAAGAAAAGATCATTCCACACACCAACAAGGACACGACCTGCACAACAGGAGATAAACACACAAAGGTGAAAGCAGTGTCACTAAAGAACACAAGACGGGCACCATCACCACTGAGATTTGTCGCCACCATTGTACAAAGAAGCTTAAACTCCAGGATTTGGGTTAAATCAGGCGCAGAGAATCTGGCGGAGGCTTCAAGGCTTCGAGGAAGAACAAGGAGAAAGACAGAGTCTGGAGGTTCCGGTGGAGCGACGGAGGAGAGAGCTTCAAGCGGAGGATACTCGTACGGAGGCGGATCCGGAGGAGGTCTGATATGCAACGGAGGAGGAGCAGTGACCATCAGGATCATGGAGGAGGAACAAGGTTGCTTCATAGGGAGGATGGAGGAGCGACGAAGTTGGACAGGAAGAGATCCATCCGAAACGGCGCACCTGGGTTAGAGTTTATATATATATATATATATATATATATATATATATATATGTCTAAGTCCACCATGCCTAACCCATCGGTTTTGTGGGTCAACCCGTGAATTTAAATATGTTATGTAATTTCTATGTTATAAATGTCAATTAAAATATGCTATGTAGTTTTATGCTATGAATGTCATTTTAGAATGAGTATGACTTATAGAAAAATCATAAACCTTTTTTTGTACATGATATACAGTAGTGCATTAGATAGAAAAACGTTCATTTTTTAACACAAACAAATGATAAGAGAATTATAGAAAAAACTGAGAGATCATAATCAAATATATTTTACAATACTCTTATCAGTAAATTATTTGCATATAGTATATTCGTTTTTAATTATCATCCAACATTTGTATCTAAGGATTAACGAAATTGAGAATAACCAATTCATTAATATATATATATAATGAATAGAGATAAAAAAAGCCAAATATCATTCATAAATCTACTATACCAGCTAATACAAAGCAAGTGGAAGTTAAAGTGTTTAGATAGTGAATTTACAAGATTTATTTCTTTGTGTTTGCTGTAATAATTAGATTCCAAAGGTGCTAAAAGAAACATAAAACCTAATTTATGTTGTGCAATATGAAATGCGATTTTTAAGATGTTTTGTTCATATTTTTTTTCTTAATTTGTATTTTCAATGGCTTAAATTAATTTTTTTATAGATAATAAAATATTTAGGAAACATGTCTTAAGTTATTCATAATCTTTAGAATATTCCATCAAAATTCTTATTTTTAGAAATGTTAAGCGGGCTAATCCGCATCTAAATAGCCCAATCCGCAGTGGATTCAGTTTTAGTCCGTCCCAAATTGTTGTTTGTATATCTTATACAATAAAGTAGACTATGCTCTCTCCTCCTTCCTCCACGTCCTCAAGGAGAGTGGAACGTTTTTCGCCACGTGTCGCCTCGCCAAACCAACTGCGTCGTCTGAATTTATTTTTTCTATTCCGGTTATTTCATCCGCTATTTGGACTGGGCTATTTTTACAGCCTATGACTGGGCCTCCTCTTGAAACATTATGATAAGCCCAATCCTTTGAAATATTATGAGCTCACTAATTTTAGGTTTCTTCTTCTTTGCTAGCGACCTACGTAGACTGTCCGATGAAAACTCCAGAAACTAAATCACCGTTCCGATCTCCTCCGTAAGGTCTCAAACTTCCATTAATCCGTGACTGACTCTGAGTTTTTGCATGATTAAGCCAGCACACCATTTCCACTGGGAAGCATTCATTCAATCGACCTCTTCGCATCCCACAGCAACTCAAACCTTTTTTACAGCTTTTTAACCATCCTGTCCTTTGGTGTGATTGGTGTTTTCATCTCTACTACCATTATTTCGTTTGGTAAAAATCCTTTTTACATTCTTCAAACTTGTATGCCTTGACTGACGACCATGATGATGCAAACTTTAAATCATCATCTGAACCAGGCACTTGGTGGCTGTTTCCCAAGTTGGGATTCAAGGGATTGATTGCTCGAGACTATCTTGGTGAGACCTTATATTGTCTTTTATCTGTAGCATTTATTTTATTTTTTATCTTATTGTTTTAGATGGTTTTGAGAGTGGATGTTTTCTTTTCTTGATTCAGCCATCCGAACCATATTTTCATCAACTGATACTGTTTGCACTCTACAGGTTCTTGATTTTTTAAAAGAGTATCTTTGTCCTGAGATTCCTTCTTCTCGAGCTTGTATGTTTACAAGATTTTACAATATCCATGTTAACATTACATATTCTCCATCAAGATGAGACTCCATTGTTATACAGCTTAGTCTCTGGAAAGAATGCCCCGAAGAAAGCACGTGTAGAATGAGTCCCCTGTGAGAACCTGACAATAAGCATCTATTTCCCTTTTTAAAAAACCTACGAGTATTTGAAAACTTTCTGTACCTCTTCTCCACAAGCACAATCCTCGGGGCATAAGACAAATGTAGCTTTTTAAATTTTTTATTATCACTGCTGATCCTCAGGTAAAGTTCTTATCAATTAATCTTTTAGCATCTTTCAACTTAGCTTAAATCTATTTCCTTTTTTTAAAGTCAGTGTCGTGGTTGTTGTTATTTCTTTTATCTATACAAATTCTATTTCCCTTTTGAAAAAAAACTCAGTGTCGTGGTTGTTATTTCTTTTATCAATGCAAATCTTTTTAACAATAAGCATCCAAATGTCTTGGATTTATAAGTTCTGTAGTCATGTAGCCTTCATTAGTACGTTCGAACAAGCCAGCACTTGCAAGTCTTATTAAATGTAGTATAATGCAGAGCTCATCCGCGTCTTCTTGAGGGGAAATATGGAGAGCAGAACAGCTCCTACCACACACCAAGTCATCCATCTGCAAGTCTTGCACCCTCCTACAATCCTTGATGCCAAACTCAGAAGAATTTTCAGAGCAAGTATTCACATATTGGTGATAACTAACGCTCCATCGATGAGGTTTGAATCACAGAAACTTCTTTTGTCTAAGTGTGTGTGAGTTTATGTCTAAGTGTCTATAGTATTCCTATGAAGACCCAATATCTAACCAACATGGGAAGGCTCCAACCCCACCAAATTGTGACATCCTCAACATGGACCATCTATGCAACAATTGTTACTACTTTAAAAGACCGGAACAGTTTGTCTTTTACATTTCTCAAAGAGAAGCAAAAAACATTTCCAGTCTTTACCTTTTTTAAGAATGATTATTTCTCCCTTTTTTGGGTCAAAGATTATTTCTCCCTTATGTATTGAGTTCCCCTGTAAATTTTCAGTTTAAGCTTCCACCATAATAGACATTAACTTCTCAGTCATCCATACATACAAACACTAAAACAATTTACAGAAAAAATAATAATTATTGCATCGCTTGCATTAGTAAGAATCATTAGAGATAGGCTCGAGGGAAGTTGGAAATGCCTTTACTTGACGTACAAGTGTGGGTTCTCCTAACCGAATAGCATAAACCAGAGGTTTTCCATCAAACATGCACTCATAAAATTCCTTTATATGCCAGGTCTCTAAATTCTATATCAACAAGATCAAATGAACCAGAAATTAATATTTTTTAAATTCGTATATCTACAAGCAATGCTCATGTGTCCCTAATCCCCAACTAAGGACTATATTATAACTCTCCTACCATCCCAGTTCATTACGTAACTAGATATATAAAAATACAGTCTATATAAATCATCCAACGTCTACAGAAAAAAAATAGAAATGATTAAACAAATATAAGTTAAATTAGCAGAAGCTTCATTATATGATTCAATTGGTTTAAAAACTAAGCACCCTAAGAAAATTTTGAAATAAATAGTACAAATATCGCTGCTTAATTAAAACATAAGAATCCTGAACAAAACGTAAATAATAGTTATATTATTAATAAAATGTAACGTCAATAAAAACATATAATATAATGCTCTCTTACAAATCCACACTAAATAAAAATTATTAGAGATAATTCTGATAAAAATTAACAATCTAACGTAAACAAACATTCATAAAAAAAAACCAACCTTCTGAATAAATGATCCTCTAAACAAAATGTTACAAGAAGTCAAGAAAATCGATAAATTAAATTCACCATATATAAGACATAGCTATAACACCTTATACTGATTTTAAATTTGAACTCACACAAATAACCAAAGAATTAATAACGAACCACTTCTTTCTTTTGAGTTCTCACACTAAACAAGACCTTCAGGAGCGAATCCACGGTGCACACTCCAAGTCTACATCTATAGGCTCAATACACAACAATCTATCATTGATTTCAACAATCTATCATTGGTACTTAACTGTATAAGTATGTTCCCTGAATAAAACATCAACTTTACTTCATGTTAAATTCCAACTAAATTAGCTTTGTTACGACTATCGGCTATTTATTATACTTTTATTGAATCGATTAGTCAAAACCACTATGCTATTCCACTTTGAACTAAGCAACTTCAAAACAAAGTAATGCACTACATTCGCTAACCACTATCAAATGGATCGAAAAATATCATTCTCTTCCAAATTAAATATTTTCATTTTCATATTTTTGAACATATTTTCTTTACTAAGACCATAAAATAAGAATAAAACATAGAAACCCGGCGCGTAGCACCGGAATACCACTAGTATATATATATATATACTAGGATCGGCCCGGATACACTTTACGTTTGATGTAAAACTATGTAATTGTACTTATTTATAATTTATTGATATTTTTATTTGCTTATTTAGACAATGTGGATTAAAATAGTCAAATTACTATGATAAAAAAATATACATTATTGATTCTTTTATATGCTACTATATTTGTAGATTAGGTAAACCATTTTCTAAATAAACGACTTCAATTTTCTAAATAAATGTTATTGATTATTTTTTAGAATATGATCGTAACATTTATTTTTTTATATATAGTACCTATTTAGAAAATTGACTATAGTAAAATTAATAAATAATCACAAAATATTCATGTTTCTTGTGGTTTTCCACGCATAGCGAGAATGTCGGTTAATTATGTAGCAAAATGTTTGATTTGAAAGTCTAATTGTTTATACTGTAACTTCTGATATTTAATAATATAAATTCACTTTAAAATGTTTAATTTATTTTAAGTAAAATAGAAATAATTTTCATAATATTTTCACAACATTTTTAACTTTATTTTACTATTCATTTTAGAGATTATATGTTTATCTAATTATTATATAATTTTGAAATATTATTATTAACTTTATTTCAATGTTTACTTTAGTCTATGGATTAGAAATTATAGTCGATTGGATTTAGCGGAGTTAAATAAGTAGACTAAAGTTATTTGCTATCTCGTTTATATGTTTTTTTCATGAAATAACTATTTTTTTTATTTTAAAAGAGATATTTTAAAATATCAATGCTTTACATGATGCAAAAGAAATAACTTATTCATTAATACTAAAAATATTTTCATGTTTATTTGTAAAGAGGTTAATTTTCAGTTTCATGTTTAGTTTTTTTATTTATAATACACGAAAATAATTAAGGTAATATTTATGTGTTTGTATCTGTTCTCGAAATCGGTATTAAAGATTTTTTTTATATAATAAATAATAATAAAGAAAATGAGAAAATGAGGTAACTTGGCTTGTGAATGCACAGCTGTGACCTTTGATCCCTTCACCATTAATAAATAGTACTTTATTTTATCTTTTTGTTTATATCTTTTGACTCTTGTTGTAGGCTATTTGAAAGTGAGAGATACGAATGAGTTAGATGAAGTGATGATAATAATCCTATTTATAAGAGCAAATTATAGAAGGAGCTAAGGAGGAGAGTTAGACCATAAATGAGAAACCATTATAACGGCTTGAGAGTCGGTGGCATGCGAAACGATGAAGACGGGGTAATTGGAAAAGGACCGATTTAGGACGGAGAAAATGCAAGACCAACCTAATTAGAAAATAGCTATGTTAAGGTTGATGTAAGCCTGTTATCCAATTATAAGCCCAAAATACACTGTAATATATAAGTTTAATGAAACGATGAGTTCTGTGCGGTGGGACACGTGTGAGCAGCAGGTTAAACGATTTTTTGACCTGAATGCTGAGGTCGCTTCACCAGGAGAGAGATAACTCTTTTTTATATAAATATATAGGGTCGGTCCGGGCTACGCCCGGGTTTTTTATTTAAATTTTAATTTAAAGTATATATTTTATATGTTATTCTGTTATATAAATATTATAATCTATTATAAAAATATAAGTAGTTAGACAATTATAAAATTAGTTTTAATTATTTATTGCTTTTTATCTTATGAATTTCAAAAAAATTAATATCCAAATTTTGTATGTCATAGATTATTAGCATGTGTTTATGTGTTATATAAAGAATTGTTGTGTGTGGCGCTCGTCTCGACTTTTTAACTATTCAATTTGATTTCAAAGTTCAGGAAACGGCGTGCGGTGCTATTTTGCTTTATTTAGGAGTGTGTTAATATTTTAATGATAGAAATATGTATGATATTTTTACTGTTTGATTCATGAAATATTGTAACTTTTTTCTAAGAAATTGTATTCTGATTATGTATTAATCATTTTGATTGTTATTTTCCATTATTTTTTTGGTAATAAGTTGAGTTTACTAAATTATTTTTGTCGACTAAATTTTCACCAAACTCAAGTTACATTAATTATCTTTACATTTGTTGTGTCTTATTATTTTATTTTTATATTATTTTTTGTAAAATATTGTTTGGTTATATATTACTCATTGTTTGTTGTTTAAATCATTTTTTTTTGTTAATTATTCTAAGTTTGATCTTATTTACCTAAAATGGAAAGAAATTTAATTAGTGTGTGAATTTTTTTTCCTTAAGTTTGACAAAACGTAAAGGAAAACAATATGATAGTAGATTTTTCTCCTTTCCAAACTTATAGACTTCTCGATTTATTTTGAATATATTTAAATATTGTGTAATTTTTCCTAAACTGTTAAATCTTTATTAAACTTTTCATTAAACACACGAAAAAACTCTTCATTAAACTCAAGTTATATTACGTAGCATCATTACATTTTAAGTAATCTATTTTTATATCTTATTAGTTCTTTGTTTTTAAATTATTTTCATTATGTAATAATTGTTAGTTATTTTTATATCATTTCTTATTCTAGGCTAACCTTAAATTTGGTAGTAAAAAGGGAAAAAAACTTGTGAGATTCATTATTTTTATATTCGTTGGTATAAATCTAATGAAATGTATAAAGATTAATAGCGTAAATTGATTTATCTTCTTTCTCATGAATTTTATTTATTAGAATTATAATTTTTTATTTTAAATTATATTATATATTTTCACTAAATGATTATTTGTTAACAAAAATATTAATGTCAATTTTTTTGGTTCGACTAAAATTAAAATATTAATTAAAATGATTTAGAAGCTATTAATTTTTTTGGCAATAGATTTAGTTTAAATAATAAGAAGATGAAAATTTTAAAACCATTTACAAATATTTAATAAATTATGACATAGGCGTTAAGTTTACAAAAAAAACTTCTTGATAAGGTGTGAAAGGAAAGTTGACAAAAAAAACGTGTGAAAAGAAAAAACTATATTTTATATGTATATACATAAATAAATATACTAAACTAATGAATACTGATGAGGTGGTTTTTTTTCTTAGTAGACAACGATTTGTGTTTGTTTAAGATGACAATAAATCGTTAATTTGTTATTAGATAAAATCAACTCATCAACATTAACATTGCCAAAAAAAAACATTAACATTGCCAAAAAAAAAGAGAATAATATTAACACTCGACCCGATAACCCTAACGGAAGCTCCATCTCCCCGAGGCTGCCATGGATCCGGTGGGTCTCCATGAGAGCACAAAACAGCAGACGTTACACCTTTCACCTTCTCAGCACCACAATTGGTGGCATAACAGACACGATCTTGTTACAATGATTGCAGTGAGGAGTGGCTGATTTTTCTATAGCTAACTATACATTTTTAACCTGAATTGCGGAAAAAGGGTTTAATCACAACTGCAAACATAATAGTTTTTTACATATTTAAATTTAATAAAACCCAACTTATACAACAGGAAAACACAGTACTTGCTTGTGAAGGACGTACCTGCAGTTCACAATTCATATTCATCAGTAAGAAAAATATGCAAAAACAGAGAGTTCAAAAATAGTTTGGATAAAGTTAAAGATAGATTCCTTCGTCCTTCCCGTCTTTGATGTTGCAGATATTGTTGTTGCTCCAGGCATTAAATATCACAGTAAATAAAAAATAATGTGATCGGAATTTTGTTATTGCTCTCAACTGCATCAACAAATAAGAAGCTTGAAGATTAAGGCAGAGTTACTCAGAAGCAGTCTGAAGTGATAATTGCTTCTGTAAGACTACATACCTTTTGAATAAGCTCGTTGTGGAGCAGTACTTTTGCAACACTTGCTTATGTTTTCTCTGCAGTTCTTGTTTTCCACTTTAAGTTGGTTTGCTCGACCTTCTAGGGTATATGCTTCCTCCTTAGCTGCTGATACTCTTGTGCAGTCTCTGCCTCTCCTTCTCGAGCAACTTGCTTAACTGTCCCTGGCCTGCTCTAAGACATGAAATTTTGATAGGTGAACCGGGTAAGCTAGAGTTTAGAGAAAATATGTGACAGTGACGTAGAGCAGGGTCAAGGATCGTAGATAACCTGGGCCTCTAGAACAATGATCCTTGATAAAGTTTGAGAGAGGCGTTCATTCACAGATCGCTCTAGCTATTTAGCTGTGGCATCTTTAGTTTCTTCTTCCTGAATATTCGTAGAAGTTGAACACAAAAATGAGAGTAGAAAAATAAATCATTGAAAAAGCCCTATACTACAGTGATTTTCAAAATAGTTTAGAAGATGAACGGTGATGGATCCCTGGATAAGAGTGGACTGCAAAAAAATGTTTCAGAGTTAGTGAGAATTTAGGATCACAATAGGAATAACAACTTCTGAAATGGTGATTTTAAATTTAGTAAGACAACCTTCTCATCTAGCAGCAGCAAGTCAAAACCATGAGCTCCCCCACCTTTCTCCACTCTCCACTCTCCACTCTCCAGCCTCCCATTAGCAAGATGAGGTGCCACAATTGTTTGCCTACAACAACCAGACTTCAGCTCAGAAATAAATAGTTCAGAATTTGCCATCCTCGTAACAATGGTTTAAAAAAAATAAAGCAAAGAAGTCAAGGAAGCGATGATATTTGTAGATGCTTTCATCCCTATTTATAGGAAGAAAAGATCAGAAACCTAGGAGAGGTGATGAAGGGAAATTAAAGAGACGTAGTGGATTTCGTGGACCGGAGGAAATAATGAGAAGAGTTATTGCTTGGTGTGAATGCAGAGTGAAGCGTTTCAGCGGAGGTTTTGCAGAGTCGGCGAGAGTTAAGTAGGTAAATGATTCGACAACGATGGTAAAAGATGGGGTAGGAGTGGTTAAGACGTTTTGGGCTTAGAATATGTAGCCTTAGCTGATCAATAATGTCTAAATAATTAATCTAACGCTCATTCGTAGTCAGCCCAAAACGCTTATGAAACTTTTTAAATCAGTGCCAAGTACATGTCAAGCCCTCACCAAAACAAACCAATTTATAATGCATTGTCGAGTCCTCCTCACCTTAAAAGCCCATCACGATATAAGCCCATCAAACACCATAGAAAATGAAACGGTGAGTTTCAAATGACCGGAACACATGTCACGCATACAGAAGCCGACTTTCTGACCTGTCCGCCTACGTGCCAGCACCAGGAGGGAAAAAACCTTTTTTTATAATAATAGATAGATAGAAATAGATGCCAAGATCCGCCTCAATACTGGGCTACTTGTACATAACATGCGGGTTGTGGTGCAGTTTGACATCTCTACATTCATCTATCAACACATTTTAATGAATACATAATATCAGGTAGAGGGTCATCATCTCATGCATCAAAAATACATATAAGGGGATCTTCACAGACGATATATGCTTCTTAATCAGAGTATTATGCTTCAAAGTACAATTTAATATTTGCAATAGATTGCACAAGGCTGAATCTCGCTTAGTAATTGCAACGCTAAGCATGTGATTCACGCGAAGAGTAAGACCAGGAAGTAGTTCGATCTTCAGGCCTTTGATGACATGAACGTCATAGTTTTGTAAGATCTCCAAAACTATTATCTTCATCAGATTCATAGCTAATTCCATACCAAGGCAGCTTCTACGACCAGCATTAAACTGTAAGAATTCGACCAAACCAGAATTGATTAAACCGGATAGATAAATATATTTCCTGTCACAGCGTAAAGAACTATAATTATCTTGGAATTCGCATTGACTTTATGCCCGCTTGGAACCAAATCTTTTTTGACAGGAGACATGCGTTGGAATGGCACTGGTGGCCTTGTGGGTATAACCTCACTGATTCATAGAACGCGGTATGTAAATAAACCAGCTTGTTGACCTCTTATGGACCAAAATATGGCTTCTACTGCCCAGTTTTGTCACTATTTTAGGGTTTTCAGAGAAAAGCCAGAAGTAACAAGCGCGTGCAGAGGTAATAGAAGTTCTCCCGGCAATGATGTAAGTCAAGATGACATCTTTGAGGAATTTATCATCACTAGGGTTCAAGATCTTGTATTTGGTTGTGTCTAGCTTTATATAGGACGTCAACAAATTTTCACATTATCCGTTTCTGGAGTGATGACTTGTTCCTTGCAATCTCAACTCCTCTATCTTAGCTGATATGTATTTCGTACACACGCGATCGAATCCCAATCCCATCCATCTTTGTAGCTTCCACAAGAATCTTGGTTTTATATGCTATACACAATCCCTTCTCCAGACGCAGCAAGAGCCTCGGTGAACTCATTCTCTGGCATTTCGATGGAGAGACTTGTAGGATCATATCCAGTTAGCAGAAGTGATCAGTAACCTTTTCTTTGAATAGAGATCGACCCCAGGTTCATAGCTTGACCAAAAAATAAAAGAGAGATCTACCGTAGCAACAATTTTCTGGTTGGATCCAACAATTTTTGGGACCTTGATGTTACTCAGCATAACAGTTGGATTTGGAGGAATATATGCAGTCTTCGTGACTTGGCTAGACCTTTTCTTGTTTGTGAAATTGGAATGGGTCTCTCTTCAAGTTTCTGGTTGGATAGTTTGACTCCTCTGGGCCCTCTAATTGCTATTACAGGTGCAGTTGTAGCAGACGGTATTACAAATGGTAACTGGTGGCTTCATCATTCTCTTTTTTTTTGAATGAGGCTTCATCATTCTCGCAGCAGCAGTCCCTTAATCTTATTGCTCAAACAATGTCTCCCACCTCCACCTGACATTATATCTTCTTAAGTGGATGATGTCTACCTGTGGAAGATTGGAGACAACCCCCCAAAATCATTTTCTCAACGTCAGCAACTTGGAATCAAGTCACGGGTAACTTACCAACGGTTACTTGGCATAAGAGCATCTGGTTCAAGGGTCACATTCCTAAACATGCATTTGTCTCTTGGGTTATTGCTCGGAACAGACTGCCTACGCGTGATAGGCTCCATTACTGGGGTCTTCCGGTACCGCTGGACTGCTTACTCTGCTCCACTCATCCAGAAACTTAACAACACCTGTTTTTTGACTGCAGCTACAGCCAAGAAGTGTGGTCATTCTTCACCTCAAAAGCCCATCTTCATGCTCCATCTCAATTTGATGATGGTCTACGATGGATCCATAACCCCTCCCCCAACAAGAATTTGTGCTTAATCTTCAAACTCCTCTATCAAGCCACTGTCTACACACTGTGGAGGGAGAGAAATGGACGTCTACACAATCAAAGCAGCCGTCCAGCAGCCTCTCTTATTGAAGAAATCATGAGTACGTTAAGGGCAAAACTTGATTCCTTATCTCGTGCTCAGCGCAACTCTCCAGCAACGGTTACGTTCTCTTCAACTTGGATTCAATGGTTTCAAACCTCCTAGCTCTTTTTGTTATGTGATTATTGCTAGGATATGTATTTACCACTTTTCAACTAAATAAAAAGTGATAATAATAAAAATAAAAAAGAGATCTACCGTAGCATGTTCTACCATCGCAATCTCACATATGCAATTCATTATTAATTTTTGTTGACGTGTATATTAAGTTCTCACTATTTATATACAAAACAGTTACAGAAACTGCCAAGATCCAAAACTATAGGATAATCATGTATTATTATTATATTAAGCCGAGTCAGATGAAATGAAGCAAAATGGATATTCCACACGTCGAAGATACCTCTAAATCTCAACTTTCTTATTATTCAGTTCCTTACTCTTTATTTTATACGCAAAAGAAACTATTTATGCACATTTTTGTGTGTATCTGTATATACATAATTATAGTCAAGACAAGACAATCAAGTACAGAGGTAGAGAAAGGAAGAAGATGGAGATGTTTTTGAAGAAAGAGTACTTAGATCTGGTTCTTGTCCCATTTGGATTAATCATAGTTTTGTCTTACCATCTATTTCTTCTCTATAGAATCCTTTACTTTCCTTACCACACCATTATCGGTTTCATGAACATAGACAAAACCATTTGGGTTGAACGTATAATGCAGGCAAGTCCTCCTTCACTAAGTTTTTTTTAAAAAAATTTGCATTATCCGTTGTTAGTTCAACTGGTTATAAGAGTGCTGCAAGGATATATTTGGATTATCTATGAAATTATACTATTATTCTTCTTTATGTTAGTTTATTTGATTACAGGCAAAAAAAGATGAATTGGGTTGTGCTCTAACTGTTCTTTCGAGCAGCATATCAGCTTCAACATTCATGGCATCCATTGCTTTAACACTGAGTTCACTTATCGGCGCATGGATTGGAAGCTCACCGGTCAACATGACTGTTTTTACGGGACATTTTGTCTATGGAGACACAAGTTCAATCACAATGGTCATCAAATACACCTCTCTCCTCGTGTGTTTTCTAGTCGGCTTTTGTTGTTTTGTTCAGTCCACAAGGTGTTTATTACATGCGAACTATCTCATCACCACTCCTGGTGACGATATCCCACCAGAAATGGTGACGAGAGCCGTTTTGAGAGGTGGAAACTTTTGGTCGCTTGGTCTTAGGACTCTTTACTTGGCCCTTGATTTATTGCTGTGGCTTTTTGGACCGATACCGATGTTTGTTAACTCGGTTTTGATGGTTGTTTGTTTGTATTATCTCGACACGAACTCGGTGGTTCAGCCTCTTTACCACCGGACTTTCGAGGCGGAGCAAATTGTCAAGAGAATGAGAGGTGTTTTGCCTGATCCGTTGACTTTTAAATGTAACTGAATGCAAATTTATTTGACTATTCATCAATTTGCCAAATTTCCATCGTTTTAATATAACCAAGTGGTATATTTTCTATAGTTAGTAATATTAAAACTTCAAATTATGGAAAAGACGTAAGAAATTAATCAATTATTGCATGAGATTTGAGAAAGCCGTACGGAACATGTTTCGGGAACGTCTCTTCTTTGTGTGTTTTAATTATTTGCACGATAAAGCGTTAACGAAAACAAGTGAGCTATTTAATTCATTCTTGGAAGCAACAACTTAGACATTTTCTCTAGCTTTGAAAACAATTATTATTGGGCTGGACAACTATGTTATTGTACTTTAGTTTTCCACTTGTCTTACAAAAACAGCTTGGTGACATACTGACGTAAACTTTTTCTCTTAACACATGCTTAATTGAATATTGCTCATTCATTTTCACGTAAGTTGACATGAGTTTTTTTTTTTTTTTTTTT
>NC_027749.1:40013941-40028959 GCF_000695525.1 Brassica oleracea var. oleracea
GGGGGGGGGGGGGGAGTTGGTTGGAAATTTCAAACTTCTGCTTTGTAAAACATGAACACTCTAAATCGGTTGTGAAAACGTTTTTATATCACAACGAAATCAGGATAATGTTCAAAAAAAAAAAAAAACTAAAAACTAAATCAGGACCATTGAAGCTAGAGCTGACAAAAAAAAAACAGGACCATTGTATACGTATATTTAAAATCATTAAAACTATGAATAAAATTAGAAAATCCGATTACATCACTCGCAGAAAATACTAACAAAGTTACAAAATCAGCAAAGAACCAACAATTTGATTATTTTCCCTTTTGTAGTTATTTGATTTCTAGTTAAATTTGATCATATATTTCTGAATTTTTAGGTTTTTGTTTTCTAATAATTTAGCTATTTATATATCCTTTGGGAAAAATACCACTTAATCATTCCTATTATCATTTTGAACTGTATTTTTTGTAATATAATATATTTGGTTTTAGTTGAAAAATTGACATGTGCCAAAATGTGATTAACTATTTAGCACATAGCCTAATAATAATAAAATTAGAGAAATCAAACTTTACATATGTTTGGTATAGTTTGTCTAGGGTTCAGAATTCAAAAATTTTAGTTGATAGGGATCCCATAGTTTGGTAAGCAGCCACCGTTATATTAGACTCGAGCATATTAACACTTGATTCAAGCTCGATGAAGATCGATACAAAGAGATTCGAGAGAGAAGAAACGAGCTGAAAGAAAGTTTGTTATTGACCTTAATGTTAACTATACAAGCTAAATTACACGCTTATATACTAAGCCGGTATATACAAGTAAACCGAGTTAATGCTTAACCAACTATAACTGGTACTATACCAACTATCCTAAGACGCCCCCCTCAAGTTTTTAGCTTATGTGTCTGGTTGAAGATAAAGACTTGACACTGAGAATCGCAGTAAGAGAGAGTGATAAGGACCAGGATGCAGAGCCTTGGTCAAGATATCTGCAAGTTGATTACCGTAGAGACATGTAGCGTTTGCAAACGTCATGCCTTCAGTTGATCCCGTACCGTGTGACAGTCAATGTCAATGTGCTTGGTACGCTCATGAAACACCGGATTCATGGCAATATGTATCGCTGATTTGTTGTCACAGAAGAGCTTCGCAACTGAAGTCACCGAGATATGAAGATCATGAAGCAATTGTTGCAACCAAATCAACTCACAAGTAGCAAGTGCCATACTTCTATACCCTGCTTCCGTGCTGCTTCTACTTACGACAGACTGCTTCTCAGACTTCCAAGATACCAGAGAAGTCCCTAAGAAAACACAAAATCCAGTAACAGAACGTCTTGTATCTCTACACGTTGCCCAATCTGCATCAGCAAAGGCATTAAGACAAAGTTCCGTGTCTGCTGGATAGAACAAACCAAGAGCTGGATTCCCTTTCAAGTAGTGCAACACCTTATGAGCCGCTTGTAGATGAACATCAGTAGGGGCTGATAAGAACTGACTCAACTGGTGAACCGCAAAGGTGATATTAACTCTGGTTATGGTCAGATATAAAAGACGCCTAATAAGCTCCCTATACTCTGTAGGATTAGACAGTGGCTTCCCCAAATCCTTAGACAAGTGTAGAGAAGGATCCATAGGAATAGTACTAGGTTTACATCCCAACAAACCAAAGTCTTCTAGGAGATTCAACGCATACTTGCGTTGACAGACATCAATACCTTTAGAAGATCGAACTATCTCAAGGCCAAGAAAGAAACGGGCCTGACCAAGATCTTTAATCTTGAATTCTGATCTCAACAAGCTCTGCAACTCCAGCAAGACATCATTGTTATCACTCGCAATCAAGATGTCGTCAACATATACAAGCACGGCAATGAAAGTAGTCTTGGTCGCCTTCACAAAAAGAGTATTATCTGCTGGTGATTGAATGAAGTTTGCACCAAGTAAGACAGATGGAAACCTCTTATACCACTGACGTGAAGCTTGCTTAAGACCGTATAAGGACTTTCGTAGCCAGCATACTGGATTAGGAGGTAGATCAACACCTGGAGGAGGAGTATAGCCTTGTGGTAAACGCATATAGATCTCCTCATCCAACTCTCCATGTAAGAAGGCATTGGACACATCCATCTGATTCATAGACCATCCTTTAGCTGCAGCCAATCCAATCAAAAGCTTCACACTAGTGAGTTTCGCAACAGGAGAAAAAGTATCAATATAATCAAGACCCTCCTGTTGTGTAAAACCCTGAGCAACTAGTCGTGACTTTGGCCTCTCTATAGTACCATCCGCATTGTACTTAAGAGTATGAACCCACTTGCAACCTACTACATTCTTTCCCTGAGGCAAACTCTCAACATCCCAAGTTCCATTTTGCCCGAGAGCCTCAAATTCTGCTTTGACAGAACCTCGCCACATCTCAGATGCCATAGCCTGCTTGAAAGTTTTGGGTTCTGTTTCAAGAGTATAGGCTAAGACAGAAGATTGAAAGTGAGGATTGAGGTTATCATAGTTCAAGACAGAAGAAATAGGATAGGGTGTTTTCTGCTCATTGGGAATAGAAGTGGAAGAAAAAGAGGTAAAAGGAAGCAAGGCACAATGATACTCAGATAGATAACTAGGGGGCTTAGTCGATCGTTTTGGTCTAACAATGTCAACAGAGCCAACACCAGTATCTAATGCAGTATCAGTATTAGTAGTATGAGAAGATGATGCATGATCCCGAGTAACAACAGGAACATAGTAAGATGGATGTAAAGCATTCTCAGAGACAGAAGAAGGCATAGGATGAGAGCAATCAAAATGAAAATTCTCAGTCAAAGGAAATGTCTCAACAAAGTGAAAAGGAACCGGTAAAGGCAAAATATTATTTGGAAACATATCAGCAGCAGTAGAGACCAAATCATTTTGCTTAAAAGGAAACTCCGATTCATGAAAAACAACATTCCTAGAAATTGAAACAGAATGAGGCTCCAAATCCAACACTTTAAAACCTTTATAACCGAGAGGATATCCCAAGAAAACACAAGGTTTAGCTCGTGAAGAAAACTTGTTTCTATCTTTCAAATTTGTAGACACATAACACAAAGAACCAAAAGTTTTTAACAGAGAATAGTCAGGTTTCTTACTTAGCAGGAGTTCATATGGTGACTTGAAACCAAGTAAAGGAGAAGGCAAGCGATTGATTAAAAAGACTGCAGTCAAGACACAATCATTCCAATACGCTAAAGGAACCTGAGACTAGAAAAGCAAAGCACGAGCCACATTAAGCAAATGTTGATGTTTACGTTCAACTACCGAATTCTGCTGAGGAGTGTATGGACAAGAGTAGTAATGTAACATACCTTTTTCTTTTAAAAGATCCGTAAAAGCTAATTCAGGAGCATTATCAGAGCGTATTGCTTTTACTTGAGTATTAAACTGAGTGGAAACAACATATAGATCCAAGTCATTCTGGTACAATCATCCACTATTGTAAAGAAATATCGAAAACCTTCAACAGACTCTATACTAAAAGGACCCCAAATATCTATATGAACTAAATCAAATGGTTTAGACGACAGGTTGTTATGAGAAACATAAGCTAACCTTTTCTGTTTAGCTAATGGACAAACTGAACAATGAGACTCTGTAGAGGATGAAACCGACTTCAAACTTGGTAAATCTTGTAATAGTTTTTGAAAAACAGCATATGAAGGATGCCCTAGATGAAGATGCCACACATGCTCATCAACCAACAAAGATCCACAAAAGAACGTAGCAGGAGATGATGTTCAGAGGGAAGATGCAGATGTCTCAAGAATATAGAGATTGTGAAAAAGATTACCTCTCCCAATCATCAATCCCTGTGAAAGTTCCTGTAACAAA
This sequence comes from Brassica oleracea var. oleracea, assembly GCF_000695525.1. Taxonomy (NCBI): domain Eukaryota; kingdom Viridiplantae; phylum Streptophyta; class Magnoliopsida; order Brassicales; family Brassicaceae; genus Brassica; species Brassica oleracea. Next base: position 40,017,798 of record NC_027749.1, read on the forward strand.
CAGACATCAGCAAAGAAATGAGCAGAACAAAACAATGTCCTTAAAAGGCTACTCACACTAATGAGATTAAAATGAAAATCAGGAACATGCAAAACATTATGTAATACTAATGCATCAGTGATATGAATAACTCCTGTATGAGTAATTGGTACTTCAGAGCCATTAGGTAAAGTAACGGTCACATCATGAACAGGTGTAAGCTCTGTGAACATTGCTAAATCTGAACAAACATGACTTTATGCCCCACTATCTATTGTCCAAGCATCACATGGAAGAAAAGAATGAATTGTGGAAAGACAATGATCACGGAATGTAAGGGCAGTGTGTTCATATTTGAGAGTGGTAGAAGGAAAAAGAAATGTACCAGAAGAAGAAGCAGGAGCTATAGCACCATGTTCTGTGATCGTGGCTCTGGATGAAGTAAGATGAGGCTCTTGAACTCGAACTTGAGAAACTTGAGAGTTACACTGAGAGATCAAATGATGTATCTGCTGTGACGTGAACTCTTGAAGAGTCATATTAGCACCTCCACTAGTAACATGAGGAACTCCAGGCTGACCATAAGAGAATTTGGAAATACCAAGATCAGTATGAACATTAGCAATGACATTAGCCTGCTGAGAAACAGAAGGGCTCGCAAGCTGTAGTTGTTGTGAAACAGGACGAGCTTGTTGTTGTTGCTGTTGATTCTTTTGAGCATACTGATTCTTGGAGCCATAGCCAGAGCTATTTGTCTTATATCCAGGAGGAAAACCAATCAGCTTGAAACACTTCTGAATCGTGTGACCACTCTTGCCACAATGAGTACAAATAGGACGTTGAATCTGTTGACGCAGTGTGTTGTAAGCAGCTACATATACATTATTCTCCAATGCAGCCAAGGAAGAATCAGAGGTTGGCATCGTCTGGAAAGCTACATTATCCACCTTTGTAGAGGGCTTAATAGCACGCTGTCTCTCATCTTGGGTTACAATGTTGAACGCTTCTTCAATAGTCGGTATCGGCTTAAGCATAAGGATATGACGCCGAGACTGCTCATACGATTCATTCAACCCCATCAGAAACTTCGTGACTCTACTCCTCTGTTGCAACTTCTCCCAAAGATGAGCAGCATCACACTCGCAACGACCACACGTACACATAGGAAGTTCTACATAGTTCTTATGCTCCTCCCACAATATGACTAACTCAGTATAGTAAGTAGACACGTCCATTGAGCCCTGTTCTATCTTACTCAATCGCTGCTCAAGATCATAAACCCTGGGAGCATCATCTTGTTTAAAACGTGAGATCAAGTTGTTCCAAATCCCTTCAGCCGTGGAGATGAACAACAGACTCTGTCCAATCTTCTTGGAAACAAAATTCATCAACCAAGTCGCTACAATGTCATTGCAACGAGACCACACGCCATAGTCTCTATGAGCAAGAGGAGGACGAGGAATCATACCATCAATGAAGCCTAACTTGTTGAGAACATTCAACGCCATATGAACAGATCTCCTTCAAGAATGAAACTCCGGTGCAGTATTCAATCGATCAGTGACCAAAACAAGACTAGGATGATAAGTATTATGCAGATAGTATGGATTATCATACTGATCATGACGAGAAACAGGCAGATTCGTCGTCGCACTCGGAGAAATCGATTCCGCGTCTGGATTCACCATCTCGAACAAGAATCGAACAATCAAGAAAAACGAAACGACGAAATGCAGAAAAATCGTTCGTAAGAGGTCAATCAAAGAGAAATGTAAAGAAAAAGAAAGAGAAAACAGCTCAGAACTCCTCGAAACAACTCATCAATGGCGAGAATCATCAAGAACACGAATCGCGAAATTTGCAGTAAAGGAACACTCATGATGCGAATCGATTAAAGCGGAAGATCAATGAGAGTGCTTTGATACCATATTAACACACTTGATTCAAGCTCGATGAAGATCGATACAAAGAGATTCGAGAGAGAAGAAACGAGCTGAAAGAAAGTTTGTTATTGACCTTTAAGTTAACTATACAAGCTAAATTACACGCTTATATACTAAGCCGGTATATACAAGTAAACCGAGTTAATGCTTAACCAACTATAACCGGTACTATACCAACTATCCTAAGAGAGCATTTACTCAAAACAGAGAAACAACACAGCATTCTAAAAAAAAAACAAAGAAAAGAAAAAGGAATTTGGACTTTGTGTTATGGATATTAAGGTTGATGAAGAAGCGGGGGATCAATGGTGCTGGTGGCACGATCAAACAAGAGAAACTTCCACTGTTGAAGGCTATAGGTCAGACTTTTAAGACCACAACTTATCTAGCTAAGGGTCAATTCGTTTGCTTTACACTTAGCTTCACTGATTCTTACAGGAACTTGAATGGAACTGTTTGGTATGGACTTGCCACAACCAATGGTTTTTAGATAATCAATGGCAAAGCTGCTCTTCCTAAAGAACGTTCCAAACACTAACGACTACAGTTTATACACTTTGCACATGCCATTATGACGTTTTGGTGTTTGGAACCGTGGTTATATTTGATCAGAATGTGGTCAACTGTTACCACATGTTTGTTTCGGCTGTCTTCATCTAATCTTCCTTTTATTTAAATCCCTAAATCTCTGAGAAGATATTCTGAAGCTTCTCCAACCATCGTTTTATCCAATGTGTGACCTATAAGAACCTTCCATGTTCCTTTATTTGGAATACACCCATCAGCCACAATCTCGTTAACTAACTGAACCGCTTTCTGAAACTCACCCTTTTTGCACAAACACTTCACCAAAGAATCTAATGTCTCAACCTCAACCGAGATGCCTCTACTCCTCATGCTTAGATAGAGTGTAAATGCGCGAGTTGGATAACTTGTACAAAGACCTCGGACTACTTCATTACTTGTCCTAACACGGATGTTCCAAGTTAACCGATTCGGAGTTATTCCTCCAAGAATCATCTCGTCGAGGAAGTTGACAGCTTCACGAAACTTACTGACAGCAAAGAACCCACTGATTATTTTCCCATATAACCCAGCATTAGGCTTCAAACCCTGAAGATTAATTCTATCGAAAAGCTCAATCGCTTCTTGAATCTTTCCCTCCTTGCAGAGACCGGTGATCAGAGTGTTGTAGGTTACTATGTTTGGCCTACATCCTCTAGCCATCATCATCTCAAATAACTCAATGGCTTGCAAAGCTCGTCCATCTTTGCAAAGACCGTCCATTAAAGAACTGTAAGTGAAAACATTCGGCTCAATGCTATTACTTTTCATCTCTTCTAGATATCTCAACGCTTCCTCAACATTTTTCGATCCACAGAAACCGTGGATCATAGAAGTATAGGTTACAGCAGTTGGTGAACAATCTTTCACAACCATCTCCTCAAACAATTCTTCGCCTCATCTATCCTCCCGAACCGACACAAACCACTAATCAAGGTTCCATACGTATAAGAATCCGGATCACACCCTCGTTTAGGCATTTCAAGCAATATATTAACACCAGCATCCACCGTCTTCTCATTTCTGCAGAGGGCTTTGATCAGAACATTGAGAGACGCAACGGTAGGAGGCAAACCAATTTCTCTCATATTCTTGTAAAACTTAAAAGCCAACTTTAACTGATTTTCTTCCAAGAGAATCGCAAGAAGAGTAACGTAACCCTTGTGGGTAGGATCACAGTCAAAATTCTTCATCTTGTGAAAAACCCTCAAAGAATCAAACAGCCTGTGAACCCTACCGTAACCTCTGCATATGGAAAGCAATACATCTTCACAAACCTCGAGACCATGTAACCAAAAGAGCTCTCGTCGTGTAAGAACCCGTTTGCGTATTCTGCCGCTGCGGAGTCGAAAACCAAAATTAACTTTTCCACGTCCTTTTCAGCTCTCATCAGTTTGATAACCTGTGAAGGCGTGATTTCTTTTGACCACTTGAACATCTTCAACTTTGGTGCTTCCCATTATTTTTAAAATGAGGTATTTCTACAAGAAAGAGAGTAATAAAGAAACCCAGCTAAGCATTACGTCGAACAGTTGGTGGGCATTAGTGTTTACAAAAGCATCAAACACAGAATCTATCAAACACAGGCCAGATAAATCTTACGATAGAGAGAGAGCAATCAACACGTAAAGATGACGATCTCACTCATATTTTGTCGTGTGTCTCTGAAAATACGCGGGTTGTGATCAAAACACTTCTCTTGGGTATATGATCCTCCTTGGTAACTCCCCAAAATAGATTGAAGCAGCAGTGAAACTCGTTACGATTTTCATGGTGGATACAATCGCCGGAGAAGATCCTATAACCAGTTTGGCGACTCACCTTGAGGTTTATACAACGGAAAGAAAACACGGCCGGCTTTTCCGAGGCGAGACTTTTGAGAGTCTCTGAGTGTTGCGGAGAGTCTCTGAGTGTTGCGGAGAGTCTCACTATTATTATTTCTTTTTGTCAAAACAAAGTGTCTCACTATTATGCAAACAAAATGTATCGTTTGTACCCACAAACAATTATGGATTTTCAAAAGGACAATTCTCTTAAATAGAGTCACAAAAATAGACCACAAAGAGGAAAATGACCAAAATATTTCATTTAATAGGTAAAATGACACTAATACTCTAGATATATAAAAAAATAAACAAATAATTTTTTTATATAGTTTTAGATTATATGTTTTCAAATTTGAACTTTTTTCTAAATTTGTTTTTTGAATTTTTTTTTGTTTTTTTTTCAAATTTTCTTTTTGTAATTCGAAAATACTTTTTGAAACTATTTTTAAAATTTTTATTTTCAAAATTTTAATATTTATTTTTTATTTTATAAAATTTTAAACCTCAATCCCAAATCCCCCACCCCTTAACTCTAAACCCTAAAATTTGGATTAGTTAACCCTAGGGGTATAAATATATATTTACCTTGAAATATTTTGGTCATTTTGATCCTTAGAGTCTATATTTGTGACAAAAACTTTTTTAGTGTTATCCTAAGGTATTTCTCTTTTTGAATTATGAATTGTCAAATGCCTAAAATAAAAAAGTATATTTTTATTTTTATTTTTATTTAAAATTAAAAAAAATATATTTTTTTCCTAAATAGCTCAAATTAAAAATTTTGTAACATTTGTTATCAGTTATAGGTGTCTTGATTAATTTAAAAAAAAAATCTTTGTAGAACCGAAGTTTTGCCTTCTCTCTAGCTTTCCACCGCCGTAAATAGTGTCTCCGATGGAGTGGGCTTCCACAGCCACCGTCGGTCCGGTTTGTGCTTTCTTTAGTGTTTTTTTTTCTTTTTTTTTTTGGATTTGCATGTCTTTAAGAAAAGGAAAGGGACCATTGTGTTGCTTCCCACCTTCGTTCTGATTCTGGGATGAAGAAGCTTCGTCAGTTTCGTCATCGCCGGCTTATGACTCCGGAGGTGGAGGCTTTCAAAGTCTTGTGTGGCCGGCTTTAGGATTTCGATCCTTCTATTCAGGGTGGGGTTATCTGTTACGTGTTTCAGACTTGTCGGCTTGGCTTTCTTGAATGAGATCTCGAATAGATCGATCGATGATCTCGGAGTTTGAAGCTACGGCGAGGAAGACAAACGAGATGGAGGTTCTGGATTTCTTTAATCATGTGATTGGCGGCTTGGTGGCTCTGGATGAGATCTCGATGTTGATCGATTGGAAGCTCTCCGAAGAAAGGAGCACAACCGTGGAAGATGTTTGTGATCCCGGTGGAATTCTGGCAAAACGCCGCTTGGTTTCTTTGGCGGCAGAGAAAGAATAGGGATATGTTGACACGTGTTTTCCTCGCTGTTGAGGGTTAAACACGTGTGTTTTGACGTGTCTGGTTGATTCGGTGTGTTGTTGGGCTTATCCTTTTTGAGCTTTTGTTTAATATGTTTTCGTGTTGGTTTGGGCCTCTATTTAGGTTGTGGTCGTATATTTTATCGGGTTCGGTCCAGTTGGTTTGTAAATGGCAAAAAAAAAAAATGTCTTGATTAATTTCAAACACATAAAAATGTATAGCATAAAAAGAGAAAGAAAGTTGATAAAATAATTTAAAATCAGGAAAAGTATATGTATAGCTACAAATCAAATATCGACATGTAACCAATAAAAAGAAAGAAATTATTATAAATGTTCATAAATATTCAAAACCAGTAATTTTTAGGAAAAAATCAACTTTCCTGTGACTCTGTCACGTTCATAGATTTGAAGACCACTCAACACAATGTTAATAAGAGGAAAAATATCTACAGAAATTTATATCAACAATTACAATTATTATATTGAAAAGAACAAAACATTATACGAAACAGATAAATAGACGACGATGATGATGTGGAAATTCAGACGGCCAATACTCACTCTGTCTCTCCAGCCATACACTTTAAGATAAGATGGGCCCTACAGTCATCCAACCTAAGCCAATAATCTCACGATTCTTATCTAATCTCATCTTTCCTCACCGTTAGATCATATTACACTATCGACCCCCCTGTCATATCGTACACCGCGATACACTTGATCACGAAGTATCCACTCTTGAAATACGCGAAAACCACATACTCCGCTTCCTTCCCTCTCACTGTCACAACTCATCGTTCCAAAAAAACCACTGTATCAACCTCGACGATGGAGTCACGCCTGCTGCTACGCGCCACAGTCACCGGAGTACCGCAATTGAGACGACCGATCGGTGCGATCCACCGTCAGGTCAGCACTGCGTCGTCGTTCACGGCTTTCGCTAAGCTGATCGGATCAGTCGGAGAGGGAGGGAACCTGATCTCCGGTCGTCAGCTCCGTCCGATTCTCCTCCTCGATAGCTCGCCGGAGAAGAGAGAGATTCTCAAGCCGGTTAGAGCCGCCGCTGGAGATTCAGCTGGGTAAGCAATGAGGTCCGTTTCTGGCTCACTTGGTGTTGACTCGTTTGACTCGAGTGATCTGACTCGTTTATTTGCAGGGAGGCGAAGGTTGGATTCCTCGGGAAGTATCCGTGGCTCGTCACCGGATTCTTCTTCTTCATGTGGTACGTGTGTCCCTCACGCGCTTTTGCGGCTTTACCGCCAAAGTTTGATAGCGTGGATTTACGGTTTTGACCCCTTGTTGATTTTTATTACAGGTACTTCTTGAATGTGATTTTCAACATCCTTAACAAGAAGATCTATAATTACTTCCCCTATCCCTAGTAAGTAAAATACATTTAAATTGTTTGACATATGAAAAACTTTACATTTACATACATTGATATCTAGTCTCTTTGTATCTCTATTTGATCATCTGTAAAAAAATAAAAAAATTCATCTGTAAATAATTGTAAAGGTTAATTCATTATATTTAAAAGATTCGGTTTAATGTTTATATATGATCGAGAATAATATAGTTTTGGTCCAATTTAGAGTCGAATCTTAAAAATGTTGTGGTATCAAGAGAATCCATTGTGCTGCAAATTACATTTTTTCCTTTCAATTGAATATAGCATTACATAAAAATCAAGAGAATCCATTTGTTCCTAAACATAAATTAATTTTTGTTCTGTTTTCAGTTTTGTTTCGGCTGTTCACTTGTTCGTTGGAGTTGTCTACTGCTTGCTGAGCTGGTCCGTGGGCCTTCCTAAACGTGCCGTAAGTTCTTCTCTTCATACAGTTTTCATTAGTTTGTACGTTATAACGAACAAAAACTAACACTGCGGGCAAAAATGTGGGGCGTTCCGCGAATCGAACTCGGGACCTCTCGCACCCAAAGCGAGAATCATACCACTAGACCAAACGCCCAATTCTTAATTGTCTATCTTATAATTTACTTAACGGTTATTTATATCTATTGCAGCCAATTGACTCAAACCTCCTCAAAGTATTGATCCCAGTTGCAGTCTGTCACGCCATAGGCCATATCACCAGCAACGTTTCCTTTGCAGCCGTCGCTGTCTCCTTCACACACACCATCAAAGGTTTCTCAATGTCCTGTCAAAACCATTTGATGCTAATCCATAGATATAACATGACATATATCCTGTCCAAAACGCAGCACTGGAGCCATTCTTCAATGCGTCTGCTTCACAGTTCCTTCTTGGACAATCAATCCCCATAACACTATGGCTGTCCTTAGCTCCTGTTGTACTCGGTAACCACTTTGATTAAACTCATTTACTTATGTTTTTCTTGTGTCCCAAGTATATTGGATTAACCCTAAAGGAAAATCGCAGGAGTTGCTATGGCTTCGCTCACTGAGTTATCATTCAACTGGCTTGGATTCATCAGCGCGATGATATCAAACATCTCTTTCACTTACCGTAGCATCTTCTCCAAGAAAGCCATGGTTCTTGATTCTCTTCTCCCGCGCCTTATTATAAGTGTCTCAAGTTTGCATGTTGAGATTTGGATTGTGTTTTTTTTTTTTGCAGACTGATATGGACAGTACAAATGTTTACGCTTACATCTCCATCATCGCTCTCATCGTCTGCATTCCTCCTGCCATCATCGTAAAGTCTTTTGAATCCACTCAGATTATTTATTATCAGTTACGTGTGTGCCAAGCAACTTATTTATTAGGATTATTGGTTTATCTTATGGTTAGGTTGAAGGGCCTCAGCTGTTGAAACACGGTTTCAGCGACGCGATAGCTAAAGTGGGAATGACAAAATTCATCTCCGATCTCTTCTGGGTTGGAATGTTTTACCATCTCTACAATCAGGTAATGTAAATTTGATATTCAAAGTTTCAATCTTTAACCTTAAATTTAAGAAAATGTATGGTTGCAGTTGGCTACTAATACGTTGGAGAGGGTTGCACCATTGACTCACGCTGTTGGAAACGTTCTGAAACGTGTGTTCGTGATCGGGTTCTCCATCGTTATCTTCGGTAAGAGATTACAACTCTCTTCATCTCTTCTTTTTATTTCTGAGGTAAAAAAAATGAAATAGCTAACGTAGTTTGAAAATGATTAATGTTTGCAGGAAACAAAATATCGACGCAGACAGGTATCGGAACTGGAATAGCCATTGCTGGTGTTGCACTCTACTCTATCATTAAGGCCAAGATCGAAGAAGATAAAAAGGTCAATTCATTATTCTGTCATTTTCTTATAAACTTATATTAGTAACACTTATATATATTGTAATTTGAGGAAAAGATGATTAATGTGAGATATGGATTTTCTTTTGCTTCAGAAAGGAAAGACGGCGTAGAGAGCGGCGGTCAACGGTTGCATAAACAATTCTTCCGGTGGATAATATATTTATATAATAAAAGAACCAAAATGCAATAGTATGTTGTATGGTACAATCAAACATTGTTTTCGAGCTTTTCGTCTCGCTTTCTTTTAAATTATATACTACATTGTTTTTTCTGCCTCTTCTGTTTCCAATGGAGAACATTGTTACCATTTCTTCTGCATTGCTATCATCTGGACAGATAAATAGCATAATAACGTATATTTTTATTGCTCTTTTTTTTGGAACTTTAACCCATCATCGTGGATTACAGTTTTTCTCTTGGTAGTTTGTACTGTTATATGTAGAATTGTGAATTGTTTAAGAGGATTCATATAATAAATATACACATATGTAAGAGATGCTCCAACTTTTTCGTTGCTATTAAAAACAGAAAATAGAACGTATACAAATACACCGAAAATTTGTATCTGTTATGTATCCTCGAGTACAAACAAAATATTTTAACTTCTTTTTTTTTTGTAAATATAATATTTTTTCCTATAATTATCTAACCTAATTAATTTATCTAAAGGAGTGTAACATCTTTATACTTTCGGTGATCGATCATTCAAATTGCTTTTCCGCAAATCAAGGAACAAAACTAATGAAACTATTTACATTGCATTCTTAACAACTTTAATTTTATTTTACCAAACGTTTAGTAAAGTACGAATCACTCTTCTGACCAATTAACCCACCAAACGTTTGGCAATGGGTGCACCATCATATTTAAATATATAGTCTCTACTCGACCAACATAAACCCAAGAAGAATGGCCCGATCACTAAATCTCACAGCCCTCCTTTCTTTCAACTTCTTCATCATTTCATTCTTTCTAACGCAAACACAAGCAACAAACAGCCAAACCATAACCGAACTTACCGATACAAACCGTAATATACCGGTGCCGGAGAATCACCCGAGCACAACAGATGGAGAAGAAGAGCAAGAGCCAGTCTTTGTCCGAGATACAGGACATGGTTATGGTCTATATGGCCGTCGAACAAGCCACACCAACAATGAAGAAGATAACTCAAACGAGAACAACGACAACGACAACGATCAGTTTTACTATAGAAGCGACGCCTTTGGAAACCGCAATGGTAGATTCTAAATATAGAGATTGGTATTTCTGTTTCGTTTCTTTTTGGGATTATTTTGAGATTTTGGATCGTTTTGGGTACATGTTCGGATTGGCAGGTCTTAAAATGATATAAAGACTTCAAGTTTTTGTTTTAGGAATCGATAACTGTAAGTTGTAATATAGCGGTTGATGGAAGAAGCGTGATGTCCTGAATAAGCCTGAAGTTAACAAAACAAGTTCCATTGGGGTTGTAACTTCCAACTCCAGAAATCATCAACAACTCATCACGTCTCCCTTTATTCTAACGATTCTAACATCAACATCATTCAAAAAGCACTCACCATAAAGTTGAGATCAGTTATAGTGTTCTTTATAGAAAAAAAAAATTTCAATGTTCAATCCCCCCCCCCCCCTCCCCCCACCAACATTCCCATCACACGAGTTTTGATTGAAAAAATATTGGGAAAACTGTTTTTTTAGAGCAAAAAAATAGTAACTATGTCCCTTTAGACTAATCTATATTTTGTGTCATATTTTCCTATAATACCCTTTAATATTTATGAAAATAATTTTAATAAATAGTTTTACAAACAAAAAAATTTGGAAAAATAGTAACATTTGTTAAAATACCTATATGAACTTAATGGTATATTTTCCAGTTATAAAAAAGTTAAAATTATAAATTTCAGATTATGTTCTAAAAAAGTAGAAATGACATTCTACGAAGTAGAAAACGAAATCTACTTTTTTCATTAAATCTACAATGTTTAGAATACGTGATCTACGTAAATAGGAGTATTCTACAAATATGTAGAATACACATTCCGCGCTTAACCTACCATTCTAAAATTCTTAGAAATCAAAATCTACACATTAATCTAATTCTAAAACATGTAGAAA
>NC_027749.1:40029458-40036585 GCF_000695525.1 Brassica oleracea var. oleracea
AGACAAGAAGATCTCTTGGAAGAAATAGAAAACGCAGATATGAAACTGTTGAAGACAAAATCCGATCATCACAAGGATCACAGGGGGGTCAGTCTCGTAAGTGCAGTAGATGTGGTCTTGGTGGTCATAATAGAGCAACTTGCAAGATGCCAATATAGTGGATTTGTTTGCTGTGTTCTTCACAATTTAGTGAAAGTTTTCCAAACTTCATTTGCTTGATTTCTAGTAACTTTGTTTCTGTTTGTGACAACTTTGTTTCAGTTTTTCTGATTATATTTGCTTGAATTTTAGTAACTTTGTTTCAGTTTGGGAAAACTTTGTTTAATTTTCATGCCGTATTAACTTGGTTAGAAGAACGGTCGATCCATCGGTCGATCCTGATCAATATGCAAAACAAACAAAAACACGGACAATCTTTTGATCGACCTGGTACAGTTCTCTCGATCGGCAAAGCTCGATCTCGTACTGACCGATTGATCGAAAATATGGATCGATCGATCGGAAATTTGGATCGATCGATTGACAGTTTGGAACAATCGATCCCATACTCTGATACATCTTATTTGAACCGAATTTAACTCAGCAAAATAGAGAGAATATGATAAAAACCTCCATTTATCTTCTCCTACATAACTATACTTTCCTCGATTTGGGATTCTTTCCTCGGCACGGGATCGATCGATCTATTCTTACAGATCGGTCGATCTGTGTAAATCGACCTTCGCCGATCGAGTGAAATGGACCAGGTCGATCAGTATATATTTCGCGTTTTTTTTTGTTCTGAATAATGATCGGGATCGATCGATCCACTATAACTTGTAAAGTGGGATCGATCGATCCCCCTTGTCGAACTCAATATATATCTTTTTAAAAAAATTACAATTTTAAGGGCATTACTGCCATTTTGGAAAAAATTAGTCTAATAGGACATAAAGTAGTATAAATTAGTCTAATGGGACATATTTACCATTTTTTTGCTCTAAAAAAGCAGATTTCCCAAAAATATTTAACTTTTTTTTTTTTGAAATTCTTTTAATACCAACTTAACTTTCTACTTCTTTTTGCTGCTTTTTTTCTCTCATTAATACTCTTATTAAAAATTGTTGGTATTTACTGCTAAATGATTATAAAAATCAACATATCCAGAGATATATCAACCAATAACATATATGATAAGTACTTTTTATTGTCTAAAATAGCTTCAAGTTTAAAATGCTGGGAAAATTACGATTGTAATTAATTTGTAAATTTCTAAAGAATCAAGTCCAAAAGGTAGTAATGTTCATTCTTGAGTTGTACATGGGAAAAAAAATTAAGAGAAAAAAAATTATAAATGAAAGCAAAAACTTTAATTAGCGTGCTCGTTAATTGATGGTCAGATATATGCATTTAGCAAAAAACTTACCGCAAAAATAAGGTAATTTAGATTACCTCACTCTATAGTCAACAATGGAACAACAACAACAACATCAAGACAAAGATAGAGAGAGACTGGAGTACCAACAGGCCATCGAACACCGGTCCCAGGGGTCTTAAATAAAGACACCAACCACTAGGACCAGATCCAATTTGGTGTACACTAGCAATTATATTACAATTTAACGTTAGCGATATTGCTTCCGTCAAATTAGATCCAGTAGACATAACCCGATAGCCTTGGGCGTTCGGGTACCCGTTGGCATTCAGGTCGGGTTTTTCGGGTTTTCGGATTTTCGAGTTTACGCTTCTAGGTCCCATACTCAAATTTTATTAGTACAGGTCGGATTCGGATAATAACACTTCGGGTTCGGTTCAAAATTGTATTGCATCATAAAACCCATAAAGTAATCATATATCATACGGATTCGAGTTATATCGGTTCGGTTCGGATATAACCAAAGTAAAAAACAAAATTAAAACATAAAGAAAAACATCTAAATTAAATAAAAATTAATCTATCACATATAAAATTGATAAAATAACAATAAAATGTTAAATCAAGCATGAAAACAAACATCATTTGTAAAAAATATGTATTGCCTTATAGAGAGTATACTTTTTATTTCAATGAGCAAATTATAAAATATTTATTTATAACTAATTGTGCACTTAAAGCATGTATTAGAATTTTAATATTTAATAATTGGAACACTTATATATATTTCAAAAATATTTATATTGACTATTAATTTCGGATTTTTGGGATTACCTGTTCAGGTTATCCGTTCGGGTTTGGTTAATAACACTTCGGGTTCATATATTTTTTGTACCACCCTACAAGACCCGTTCGGGTATTTTTACGTTTTGGGTCAGATAACGGATCGGGTTTTTTGGTTCGGGTTCTGGATTTTATGCCTAGGCCTATAACCCGACTAAGCCTGATTAAATCTGACGGGACAATTTTATGCATATGAATAAGGCAAAACACTTGAACAAAACATTAAGGGGGATGTATTCAATTTAACATTTGATGTGATTTGATTTTTAATGGGGTTTTAGATGATTTCAATAAGTTGCAGAGATTTAAGTGACTTTTGTTAAACTACTCTAGAATATCACCTAAAACTATGGGATTTGAGTTTTAATTTTTTTAACTAAGAAATCATACCCAAACACCCTAAAATCACCTGAAAACTTTAAAACTCCACAACTTAAAATATTTTCAATAACAGTGGATTTCATAGTACTTTAAGAAATGTCAAATTCAATAACAGTGGATTTTAAATGAGTTTTTAAAATTCATGTTTCAATAACAGTGGATTTGTCATTTTAATACAAATCACCTGAAACTCTCAGTTGAATACATCCCCTAAGTATAGAATATAATTAAACAAAACGCTCGTACATACCAACCAAACAAACCATAATGATTAGGGATGAGGCCAGTAAGGGAACTTGGTAGAACTCAATATATCTTCCTCAGCGAAAAACATATTGCAACGTTTGGTGTTGATATCGTAAGTTCCAAAGTTGTATCCCGAAAAATAGATGCAATTAGCTCTGAGACCAGGATGCGAGCTAGCCCGGACGCAATAAGGTTCACCATGTCCAAGAAAGATACAAAGATCTCCAATGTCGTCTGTGTAGAACAATTGTTTTTTCTTCTTTTCTATAGGATGGTCATCTGCTCTAAACACGATGAAGTCTACTGTTCTGCTTGTGACTTGCTTCTTCGACCCTTTGTAAATCTCATATTCATCATAGAAAAACCTGGAAACATATGGGAAACTCATATCAAAATAATAATAATAATAATCCGTGGTTTTATTAAAACAAGAAAACGTAGTAGTTATTTTTTTGTTTTGTAAAGTGGGAGGAGTTATATATATAGGTTTCGTACCAGCCGTTGTTAACAGTTGAGGAATATATTATATGGACCAACAATTGAAAGAATGGCAATTCTATCGGATAGCCATTTTAAAATTTTTGTCCCAAAAATAGTCTTAAAAAAGAAAATGATCAAAATAGCCTATTTTTATTTTGAAAATTTTAATATTTAGTTTTTATTTTTTAAAATTTGAAACTTTATCCCCAAAATCCCACCCCTAACGTTAAACCTTAAATCTAGATTACTTAACCATAAGGTAAAAATATACTTTTACCCTTTAATAAAACTTTTTTTTGGTGATTTTTTTCATTGAACACTATTTTTGTGATAAAAATAAAAAAATAGCTATCATAAAGAATTTTTCTTAAAATAAATGAAATTGGAGAAAAAAGAATAGAGGTATACATACCATTTGACGAAGAATTGTTCACCTGAAGGTGGCTCCAAGAAGTGGACTGTCTTGGTAAACGTATTTACCTCCAACTGGTTCTCATTCAAATACTTAGTTAAATCTTCAGTCCACAAGCCAATGAACTCGGGACGATCATCTTCCGTTGACTTAGAATCCAAAGAGTACAAGTAATCTCCTCCAGGAGTTGGAACGTATAACCTTTCATCTTTCTTAGAATACATGAGACTCGAGGTTGTGTATATAGACGGTGGCATGTAGTTTACATCAATCCAAGTAGGTTTGTATGAGCGCCTAAAAAGCTTAATCTTAGAGCCATAGAGCTTGACAGCCAGTACCCAATCTTCATCCTCTAGGTCGAGATAAGAGGTCATCGCAATGTTTTGGATCACAGAACCTGTGGGCAAAGGAGGTGGAAGCACGTTCAAGGAGTTTGATCGTGTTGGTTGGAAAGGAAGGAGTAGACGCACGTCACTGGTTCTGTCTCCCGAGATGCCAACTTTGAAATCATTATATCGGAGAGTCATTGCGTTACGGACTTCATTCACCAGTGCCAGGTCCTTAATCACGATGTGTTTTTGCTCCGACCGTGAGTTTTTTCCTATGGATATGCGGCCATCTGAAGAATCTTTGCCTGAACTTGCGAGCTTAAGCATGTAGTCTAGTAACATGTTCGTGTTAGTGCAAGATGACACAACAATAGTAATGCAGAAGATAAATCAAGAGAGACAAAATACACAAGCACACACCAATAGCTTTATTAGAAATCGCTTTGTACACTCAATTACAAGATCTGCTTAATCAGTTTAGCCAGCCTGTTAATACCCTAACAGCTGCTACTGAAAGATTCCTAAGCTACCCGCTTATGTCTCTCTACCGTCAAGTACTTCAGCTACTGCTTCAGCACGACCCAGATCACTTCCAAGAGCTTCTCTCTCTTTCTATAAGATCAGCCTATGTGTCTCTGTCTCTATACAGACTAATCTGGCAACATGGATATGAACATCTTCCATAAGATTAAGTTCAACTTTCCTTTTCTTGGAATGCACTTATTCCTCTTCCCTTAAGTCATAAAATTGCTCCTCAAGTTTATTCCTCTTTCTATATCTCAAAGATACTCTCTTGCTCTGCAAGTCTACATGACTCCAGCTCAGCATCTTGACTTCACATGGTCTTCACCACTTAACCCGACGTCTGCTTCAGCAACTACGTCATCGACTAATTCAGGGCAGACATCTTACGTCTTCAATCTCCCCCTTTTAGCTTTGTGTGCCGATCAAGCACAACATTCTTCTGGTTCAGCAACCACGTTGCAACCACGTTCCCCACCTGGAAACTTCCACACCAAATGTGCTTTTCTCCCCCACGAGGTGCATCACACATGCTTTTCTCCCCCATGAGATATGCATTCTCTGTACCAGAACATCATCATTCTCCCCCTGCTTGATTGCATACTAAGCAAAAACAGATGCTTAGATGTCAAGCTTTACAGACCTACCGTCTGTTTCTTCATGTATAATCATGACACAGCCCCTGCTGCAGCGGAATAACAAGTACTGCATTACGATCTGACGCACCTGTCGAGCTGCCTCTCGACCCACTTCTGTTGAGGACCTGGCTACCTTCATGTGTCGTCTCCTTGACCATGAGCCCTTCCCCATCCGCACCGAGTGCCCTCTACACTCGTTGCTATTGTCTTGGAGTGATTTCACACCCCTGAAGATCATCTCGCACCACTTCCTGACGCACTTCGATCTCCTTCCCCTTTGTGTCACAGACAACTCCGTGTCCTGATTCCACGCTTGATGCTTCTTGATCTTCCTGAAGATCACTCCTAACAGAGCTGCATCCATCTTCTGATGTCTCATCCTTGATCTCATCAAGTAAGCCACTCTTGGCTAAGGACACCTCTTCAACCCTCCAGGGCTTAGTGAACATCTTGTTCACCTTCTTGGCCATGTTTCTGCTCTTTTCACGAGCAAAACACTCCACCTTCTTGTGTCCAACCTTCCCACAGAACCAACAGCACATCTGATGTTGCTTCTTGCTTGGCCTGACACAGTTGCTGATGCACCGATCAGTCTCCTTCCTTGTACCAGTTGCACAACCATGCTTCAGAACCTCCTGTCTGACCTTCATGTTGTTGCACTGATGTACCACTTTCGGCTTGTTACTCACAGCTACGCGCTGTAGAACTTCCTGCCTTACTCCCTGTCGTACGTCCCGACGCACTTCCTGACAAGTTCCTTTGGCTTCACTTTTTGATGTGCTCCCATGCACAAAATGTGATAGCCCCTTCTGTTGTACGCCAGTACTCTCAGCTCCTCGGTATCCCAGTCCCCAATTCGCCTTGGCTGGTTGTCCCATTGAGAGTATCTTATCCAAGTCCTTGGATCCACTGTTGAGCATCCAGATCTGTTTGCGATTCTCAGCCAAATCACGTTCTAGCATCCTTGCTCTCTCTTGTTCACCAATAGCAACTTTCCTCAGCTTGCTATTTTCCTGCTCAAGAGACTCATTCTTCTCATTCACAGCCGCATGTTCTTCACAAAGTTCTTCAAGCAACTTGTTCTGCTTCTGAGCCATATCCTCCAATCTCAGATTCTGATCCTTGACCCTCAACCACTTGTTAAGCAGCACATGATACTCCTCATCATCTGTGCTGAGATCTGAATCAGAGGACTTAATAGATCCCTCCTTGCGTGCACCAAATGCAACAAGGTTCTTTATCACCTTTCCATCTTCTTCAGACTCTGAATCATCAGACGACTGCAATGGAACTCCTTTATCCTTCTTTGAGTTTGGACATTCACGCCGTGTGTGTCCAACACCTCTGCACTCAGAACACTTAAGTTCTCTATGCTGTGCTACAGGATAGCCAGCCCTTATATGACCAACGCCTCCACACTCATAGCACTTGATATTTTCTCTCCTTCTGCCATTGTCACGATCACCTCCCTGGCGACCATACTGATTCCTCCCACCAGAAGAATTCATCTTACCAAAATTCATGACCAGCGTACCAATGTCATCTTCAATCTTCTGAAACCTATCAGTATCTTTGTCAGCTACAAGCGCCACACTCCTTGACGCACTGCTTGATGTAGAGACTGAACTACTGTCTATCTCCATCTCTTGTGCCTTCAGCATACCCACAAGCTTGTCAAACTTGAGCTCATCCGTGTTTGTAGTCATCTGTAAGACTGCCTTGTGAGCTCCAAATTTTGTTGGTTCTTCTCACCTCCTGTGACTATGGTAGGCTCCTCCCAACCAATCTCCACAGCTGTCCACGCATCTTCATTGATTCCTCGAATCATCTGCTTCATGCGAGCCTTCCAATGACTATACTGGTCCGCATTCAACATGATCGCCTTATGCACAAAAAAAATCGTGTCCATTTTCGCCTTCAGG
>NC_027749.1:40036603-40042927 GCF_000695525.1 Brassica oleracea var. oleracea
CCCGCTCTGATACCACTTGTTAGTGCAAGATGACACAACAATAGTAATGCAGAAGGTAAATCAAGAGAGACAAAATACACAAGCACACACCAATAGCTTTATTAGAAATCGCCTTGTACACTCAATTACAAGATCTGCTTAATCAGCTTATCCAGCCTGTTAACACCCGAACAGCTGCTACTGAAAGATTCCTAAGCTACCCGCTTATGTCTCTCTACCGTCAAGTACTTCAGCCACTGCTTCAGCACGACCCAGAACGCTTCCAAGAGCTTCTCTCTCTTTCTATAAGATCAGCCTATGTGTCTCTGTCTCTATACAAACGACCCCATAGCTATCTTATAGTTATTCTCCATGTTCCCGAAACCCTAGTTTCCAAGGCAACATGTATGGACATCTTCCATAACAATAAGTGCAACTTTCTTTTTCTTGGAATGCACTTATTCCTCTTTCTTTAAGTCATAAACTTGCTCCTCAAGTTTATTCCTCTTTCCATATCTCCAAGATACTCCCTTGCTCTCCAAGTCTACACGACTCCAGCTCAGCATCTTGACTCCACATGGTCTTCACCACTTAACCCGACGTCTGCTTCAACAACTACGTCAGCGACTACTTCAGGGCAGACATCTTACATCTTCAGTTCGGGTAGATTGGCTAGACGAGGACCACTGAACTACGTACTTGTTGTGTCTCTGCAGCGTGTAGTTAATTAGTACACTGACCTAATCGTACAAAAATAACCACTTTTGTATAGACAAAGACGAAAGAAATGCTTAAGAGGATACTTTTGCAGACAAGGGGCTTCCTGATTCGGCTGAGAAGTTGGGACATTTTTTAGAAAATTTCTATACTAATTTGGTGATTTCTTGTGTTTTTTTCTTTCTCAAGTTCTCAAGTGTATTATCTAATAGAGATGAAAAGTACAAGCCTTGGATAACAAGTTTACAATAAAAATAATATTAAGAGAAAAATAGTTTTAAGGAAATAAAAATGTTTGGACACCAAGTTAAACCAATTAAAAGGTTATAACAAATTTTAAGATCTTATACAGAAACTTTTAAGAGATAGTCAAAACACGCCTTGGACACCAAGTTGAAACACATTGATTTTCATAAAAAATAAAAGAAGTAAATTACACGATAACTTACCCAAGTGCATGTGCATCTAGGCAGTCCCTTGCCTCAGTGTAAAGAAAAGAAACATTCGCTTTTGGCATCAAATTTTTTTGAAAGATTTGTAAGGCATGTATATATCCATAAATTAAATGTTATTGATTGTTCCTCAGCTTCAGTATAGTATATAGTAAATCACTATCAATATTTTATTTCCTTACTGTTTACACCTACAATTTAGATGTTAATTATAACCAATTAATTATAATTATATCTTTTTATTTATTTTTAAAAAATTATCATTATGATCATCTTCTTTTCTTTTGTCATAATAAGTATGTTTTCTTCATTTTATATGTTTCTTTTACCTATTATTATTTATTTGATTTATTAATTAAGTTTTATTATACAAATTTAGAATAAAACTATGTGTATAAAAGCGTATTGTATATTGCATTTTCATATTCATAAATTAAACATAAAACTATAATAAAAAGTGAAAAATTTCTATCAAAAGGTTATTTAAAAAAGAATTTAATTGTTTATTGTATTATTTTATGAAAAAACACTTTATGAAACATAATATTTTATTTAGTTTAGGGCATCAAAAACTTCTCGCATGGCTCTGCATCTAGGACTGGAACTCGGGTCGGTAGTGTTCAACCGGTTAGAGAGTTGTCTTTCGACACTACCGGACCCGAGTTCCAGTCCTAGATGCTACGAGAAAATGTCAGGATTATATGCAGACTGCAGTAAAAGCATTTGACACCACTGGAAAATTTCATGCATCCTAGTTTTTCTAAAGAAAGACAAATAATTGATTTATAATTAACTTTTTTTTAGAAACCAACCAGTTTGATTTATTTCATGATAAACTGAATACTAAGGCTTCTTTTATATGGACTTACACTTATTTAAAAGGAAATGATGTAGTGTTGCTATAACTTGAAACAAAAAAAATTATCGGTTAGGAATATAGAGGAAGGGCATGAGGCCAGTAAGGGAACTCAGAGGACCTTAATGATAAACACTAATGAAACACTCAAGTAAACCATCTTTGTTGTAAAACCAAATGAAAAAGGATATTGCAACATCAAGTGGTGATATCGTTAACACCAAAGTTATATCCTATTAAACAGATGCAGTACGTGTGATACCAGGATTCGAGCTTAAGCATGTAGTCTAGTAACACACATTAGAAACTCTATAAATAAATAATTAATAAATTAATAAACATGGTAAATTAATACATTTTTTCTGTTCCAAATTGGGTCCATGTAAAATATAACATAATTCGATAAAATAATAAGATAATAATATATAGAAACTTCTAGCTAAATATATGGTCTCATTGAAATTATAAATTAATAGTTACGATATATATAAATTTTATAAAATTGTGCATCTCTTATACAAAATAACTGCGTAATTTGCACATATATATATGGAATTTCACCTTTTTGCTGATATGTTCTTTTTAATGGCAGTTTTACCTTTACCCTTCCTATAACACAACTCTCTCCCTATATCTCTCTCCTCTCTCCTAATTCACTTGTCCTCTCTTTTACATAACTTTTGTCTCCATCGTTTGTATGTTCTCCAGTCAGTGTCCAATGACTTTTTAGTCTTGGCGTTGTGTCTTTTTATGTTTTCCTTTTGTTTCTTTGTTCCGGTAGATCCGGTTCTTCTTTTGTTAGATTTTTCGTCCTATCTTGTAGATCTACGGTTATCTGAATATTTGCAGGTTTTATCCTCCCATGGCCGAGATTTGTATTAATCTTCATCCTTGTATCCACTGAAGTTTTGCGATGAAAGCTTCTTGCCTTCTCCAGCTTCCCCTTTTAGACTCTTGGGTCAACTTCAGGATTCTCCGATAATTTGAAGTCATAGATGCATGAACGAGATATGGTTGTGTTTGGTCTTTGTTGGCCTTGGTTCTGTAGAAGAGTGAGACTTGCACAAGGAAACTGTATGTTACATCGACCTTATAACTTTTTGGGAGAAGGAAGTAATGGTGTAAAGCTCTTCGTCTTTCTTCTTCTGTCTTTTTCAAATGACTGCTAATAAAATAATGGAGGTTTTTGCCAAAACTAACCCACAACTTGATTTTAATCTCAAACTTATACCCAAACTTGAATCAAATGCAAAACTAACCTAAAAGCCTAGTGAAATTACAGCTCAACCCCTTGTGACCAAACAAAAAAATAGAAGCCATTTTTACGAATATAGCCCCAGTAAATCGTCTGAGTCGTCTGAGATGTTGGAAGTCGTCTGGACGACTGAAGTTTAAGTCGTCTGGTACCAGTTTATTTTAAAAATAATTTATAAATCTTGTAAAAAAATATTTTGATGCGTGAAAAATAAAAATCAAGTAATTATAAACAGTTTTAAGTGATATAAATTAAGATATGATAAAATTGATTTGTTTTGAAGATAGATGAGTGGAAGTAGTGAATCATGAAATACTTTGGTTTAGGAGTTTGGCAAACATATGTTGTAGTATTGTATGTATTGTTAGGGTTAGATTTTGGAAAACTAAAATGTTTTTTTCAAAAATTAGTTTTCACCTATATGTGTTTATTTATGTGTATAGTAAACACTTTTCAAGTTTGATTTGATTTTATGAAGTCTTTAATTAGATAATTAAGTTTAGGGGTTATGTTTAGGGTGTGGACGACTTATATTTCAGTCGTCGGTTGAATAATTTACTCGGACGACGTATATTTTAGTCGTCTGTTGAATAATTTACTCGGACGACTTACATTTCAGTCGTCTGGTGAAGAAATTAAAACAGACGACTTACATGTAAGTCGTCCAGAAGAGTTTAATATTTTTAGCAGGAAATTAAATATTTTTAGCGGGAAACTAAAATAGAAGACTTTCCAGACGACTTACAAGTAAGCCGTCTGGTTTAAATTATTTAAGCGGGAAAATAATTTTTTTAAAAAATTTTAGGCGGGAATATTTGGACGACTTACATGTAAGTCATCTGTTTTAATTTCTTCACCAGACGACTGAAATGTAAGTCGTCCAGGAAGTCGTCTGAGTAAAAAATATTTAATCTAATTGGATTTTTTGTCTCCCTATATAAAGAAAAATTTACACATTCTCTCTCCTCCTCTCAAATGGCTGCAACAAAAATGTAATGTTCATCATTCTAAAACTCTCCAACCTCTCTCTAATCTCTTTGACTTGAAAACACCAAACTTTATATGAATTTTTCAGTTTTGTCTCATGTATTTCTTACTAATCTAACTCTTTTACAGGTTTTTAATCAAATGGTACTCATCTTCCACTAAATTAAAGGTAGATCTATCAATTTTAGATATGTATTTTTGTGTGTTCTATAAATGTAGATTTATCTAATCTTCCACTCATTTTCTCTATTTTTAAGTCATTTGAACGTTTTTGGATATGCAGGTTTTGCATATCTGGATTTGATATGCAGGTTTTTCAGATCTGGATTTAATATGCAGGTTTTTCAGATCTGGAAGACTTCTGAGACGACTTACTTGTTAGTCGTCTGGAAGTCGTCTGGAAGTCGTCTAGACTTCTTGGAAGTCTTCTGACAAAGTCGTCTGGACTTCCAGGAAGTCGTCTGAACTTCATGGAAGTCTTCTGACGAAGTCTCCCTTTCATAATAGATCTGAGCATTTTGGTAAGTTCTTATGTCTGATTATTCTTCATTTGGTAACTTCTTGTTGTATAAAGTTCTTACTTTTTTCCCAAACTAAAACTCTCCAAACCCACTCTAATCTCTTTGACTTGAAAACACCAAACTTTATATGAATTTTCCAGTTTTGTCTCATGTCTTTCTTACTAATCTATCTTTTTTACAGGTTTTTAATTAGATGGTACTCATCTTCCACTAATTTAAAGGTAGATCTATTAATTTTAGACATGTATTTTTGTGTGTTCTATAAATGTAGATTTATCTAATCTTCCACTCATTTTCTCTATTTTTAAGTCATTTAAACGTTTTTGGATATGCATGTTTTTCAAATCTGGAAGACTTCTTGGACGACTTACCTGTTAGTCATCTGGAAGTCGTCTGGACTTCTTGGAAGTCTTCTGACAAAGCCGTCTGGACTTCCAGGAAGTCGTCTGAACTTCATGGAAGTCTTCTGACGAAGTCTCCCTTTCATAATAGATCTGAGCGTTTTGGTAAGTTCTTATGTCTGATTATTCTTCATTTGGTAACTTCTTGTTGTATAAAGTTCTTACTTTTTTCCCAAACTAAAACTCTCCAAACCCACTCTAATCTCTTTGACTTGAAAACACCAAACTTTATATGAATTTTCCAGTTTTGTCTCATGTCTTTCTTACTAATCTATCTTTTTTACAGGTTTTTAATTAGATGGTACTCATCTTCCACTAATTTAAAGGTAGATCTATTAATTTTAGACATGTATTTTTGTGTGTTCTATAAATGTAGATTTATCTAATCTTCCACTCATTTTCTCTATTTTTAAGTCATTTAAACGTTTTTGGATATGCATGTTTTTCAAATCTGGAAGACTTCTTGGACGACTTACCTGTTAGTCATCTGGAAGTCGTCTGGACTTCTTGGAAGTCTTCTGACAAAGCCGTCTGGACTTCCAGGAAGTCGTCTGAACTTCATGGAAGTCTTCTGACGAAGTCTCCCTTTCATAATAGATCTGAGCGTTTTGGTAAGTTCTTATGTCTGATTTTTCTTCATTTGGGAACTTCTTGTTGTATAAAGTTCTTACTTTTTTCCCAAACTAAAACTCTCCAAACCCACTCTAATCTCTTTGACTTGAAAACACCAAACTTTATATGAATTTTCCAGTTTTGTCTCATGTCTTTCTTACTAATCTATCTTTTTTACAGGTTTTTAATTAGATGGTACTCATCTTCCACTAATTTAAAGGTAGATCTATTAATTTTAGACATGTATTTTTGTGTGTTCTATAAATGTAGATTTATCTAATCTTCCACTCATTTTCTCTATTTTTAAGTCATTTGAACGTTTTTGGATATACAGGTTTTTCAGATCTGGATTTGATATGCAGATTTTTCAGATCTGGATTTAATATGCAGGTTTTTCAGATCTGGAAGACTTCTGGGACGACTTACCTATTAGTCGTCTGGAAGTCGTCTGGAAGTCGTCTGAACTTCCTAAAAGTCTTCTGACAAAGTCGTCTGAACTTCTTGGAAGTCGTCTGGACTTCTTAGAAGTCGTCTGGACTTCTTA
>NC_027749.1:40043122-40048138 GCF_000695525.1 Brassica oleracea var. oleracea
AAAAAGAAGAAGGGTAAATCGATTTTGGGAGCATTAAGAGCTTCAAATTGGTTGTTCATGGTGGTTGTGGTATTGATGACAATGGCAATCTTGTAATTACTTGAAGATGATGAGGGTGAGAGAGTAAAAATGTCATTTTCGAAAAAAAAAGAAAAAAAAAATTGATGGCATTTTCGTAAATTATATGAACTTGTGGGGTGAATAGGGCAAAACCAATTTTCAAAAAAAAAAAAAAAGTTAGTTTTGTGTTTGACTTTAAGTTATAGGTCAATTCTGTAAAAAGCCCTAAAATAATTAGCTCAACATGAAAAGTTTTATCCAACTAACAATCATAGTGTCTGGATAATTATTTAATTTAACCGACCATTAATAAAAAAACCCAACTAACAATAATAATATATGAATAATTAAAATACACTACTTAATTTATTAGATATAAGTATAATCTACGAATTTTAGTCTATAGTGATAATTGACAGATCAAAAAGTCCAACTAACAATAATAATGTCCGGATAATTATTTAAGTTAGCCAACCACTTACTTAAATAATCAACGACCTTTAAAGATAACTTGATAATTGATATACATTACATACATACATGCATTTAAATTAGCCGACCACTAACTCAAATCGAGTGTTCTGAGACAGAGAACTTCGATGTGACTCGCCGGAGATGAAATTCTGGTTTGTGAAGAAACAAAAGTTTTTAACCGATAAAACACCTATAATTCTTGTGAGAGACCAACTGAAGTTGTGGACCACCACATTGATCATACCTCTACTTCATCTTTTTTATGCAAAATACCATTGTTTATATAGTTGATTTATGTAAAAATTAAAATTATGTCAAACCCTTAAATAGAGAAAAAAATTCATGTGAAGTGATGCATTGATCGTTGCAGAAATGGTATACACGATATATCGATTGCATTGTGTGTATATTTGTATATGTAATGATCAAATCTCCAAAAAAATCGTCAACTAATGTTGTCGTATTGATCAGTATTTGCTGGCTATTTTTAGACATGTATATGCTACACAAATACTTACGTTGTTTGTATATATAAGTCATAATTGCATGCATGTCATCATTACAAAACTATTACACGTCCTCGGTAAATAACTAAGGAATAAGGGCACGCTGGTCATTTCGCAAGCTCTTGACGTGGGCCTCATGGTTGGGCCAACGTTTCTTCCATCTTTGCAAATTACTAACTTAGTTGATATTTACTATAAAAATTAGATTCTGACCCGCCTTAGGCGGATATATTTTTTGTTTTACATCTTTTTAGATCTTTTCAATTGGTAATTTAAATATAAGTCTAATGGCATAAAGCATAATAAATAATATTCTAAATAATGATAAAGATAAAAAAAATAATAGTTGGACCATACTTTTATCAATGGGTCACACTGCTATTTTAATAGAATAGATCGTTCTTTTATATATATATAAATAAAGCATTTTATCATTTATTAATTTTCAAAATGAATTGTATCTCTAATTTTTATTTCTCATTTCAAAAAATTGGTGTTATTGTATCGAATTACGTATAAAAACTCATTTGTATACTTCCATATATATTCAACATACATAAAATGTGTTAAATAATTTCATAAAATAGATGAAATTCAAATATATAAAGTTTTAATTAATATAAAATATTATTAAATAAATTATTCTTTCCATCTTTTAAATAAAAACTATTTGTAAAATGGGAATTTTCTTTAAATTAATTATTCTATAAATTAATAAATTACTATAGTCCTAATCTCTATAATATTATTTGAGAAGTCAGTTTCCTACGTGTCGCGCTCACGTTAACTTTCAAAGTGGTTTGTTACACTGATACCCTTAATGAACTAATAATATTATTTCTTATTGCCATTAATAACAATTATTTATGTTTTCTTTTTCTTAATAATTGTGATTAACTTTTTAATGTAATTTCATTTTTTACTAAAGGATAAAAATAATAAAAAAGAAATATTTGTAAAATATAAACATTGATTTTTATATAAAACGATTTTTATTATTCTTTATGTTTCTACAACAAAAAAATAAAAAATATCTATAAATTTTAAATATATATACTTATAAATATATATTAACATAACTTCACAAAACAAATTAAAAAGAGAATAATTCAGATATTCTTATAAATATCTTTTGATCTAATAATTTTTTTGATTAAAATTTCTATTTATCTAGTAATTAATAAAGAAAAAGTTCTAAACAACATAAATGATTATTTAATATCTCATTCTTTTCCAAAAATAATTATATCTTATGATTATTTTAAAACCAAATAAATATTTAAAATTGTGAGGCTGCAACAAAATAAATAAGATTTCTTATTTATCAATATATTTTTGATGAATTATTAGAATTTTTATAGAAAAATTTATCAACACTTCAATTTTTTTCTAATTTTATCGGAAACAACATATATCAAATTATACATAATTTAACTTAACAATATGTTATTATTTTAATTTAATTGTAACAAAAAAAATTGCAATCAGAAAATTTGTACAATCCAGTATACTAAAACATAAATAACCAATCATTCTTAATATGAAAAAATAAATAAAAAATATTATGATTTAGTGTGTAGTAGTGTTAAAAACCGTGTATAAATTTTCAAAATATTAAAATTTATGTTTATTAATACAACTCTGATTTAATAGTTATGTTTTCTAATTTTTCTAAAACATATACCCATTTATACAAAATTTACAAATATAAGAGAATGAACTGAACTACATGAAATTATGAAAATAATAATCCAATATTAAAATCACTGTTTAATTTAAATAATAGATGTAATTTAACATATCAAAAATAAATATTTGAAATAATACAAAATAGTATATGTGAAATCACATATTCAATTAATATGGAAGATAATAATACATAATATATTTTTAGTATACATGAAAATTACAAAATAACTTAAAAATTATAAACAGTTAAAATTTTATAATTACTTTAATTCAATTATTACGTAAATATTTATATCCGTGCATGAGCACGGGAGAATCACCTAGTATTATCAATTTATAGAGTTATTACTGTATATGGGTAGATTGATGTAGACGAGGACAATCAAATACGTATATCTGATCTAAATTGTAACATATGCAGGTAAATTGAATTGTTTTTAAGGTCCGAACATACTACTATAGTACTATCAAATAAAAATCGATCAAACCAGTGCTACAACTTATTTTATTGAACTAGAGATATATTTTTACTTGAGAAATCGAATCTTAACTTAAAACCCCGAGTAGAGCATAAACATTATCTCTGTATTATTTAACCTAAATTCATATAGAGATTTTTTCATAACAACATTCGCACTCTCTCTCTCTGTATAAACATTCTCCTCTTCTCACCATCACACATTAAAATGTTTGATCATAACAAAAAAAAAAACAAAACAAAGACAAAGCTAAATCAAGAATCTTTGATACTCTTGTGCAACACCATGTACATGATCATTGAGAGTACAATAGGAAGAAAGATCACAATCCTCTTCGGGGCCCGAACAGCAAAACTATCGACGCAGCAACCTTCTTCAACAATCGTCTCAAGCTTTGGCAAGTTTGCGAATTGTTGTTGTTGTTTCTGGTGGGATTCAATAAGCTTTGGTGATACCTCTCCCCATGTTTGAACAAACCTCATTCCCTTGGCCATCTTTTGTCTTCTTTCACCCAACAGAAGGGAAACACTTAGTTTGAGAAAGAAAAACAACGGTGTTCTTTTTTGCGGATGAGGAGGGCAGAGGAAGATTAAAAGGTGGTTTTGACTAAATGAACGAAATATCTTTGAATGGATGAAGGACTTAGAGGTGCAGATGAAGTGGAGGAGACCAATGAGAGAGGTTAAATAGAAAGACTCAAGGTGACAAATATGGAAAATGAGAATGTTGTTCGGGATACCGAAGAACAAAAATGTGCGGTTTAGAGATCGCCAGTGATGCATTCTCTAATATGCTTTTGTTAGATTTGCTAAATTTAGAAACTCAAAAAACAGGTAATACCCAAATAAATCCGTCACATTAGAGGTTTGAGACTTCAAAAAGGGTCAAACAATTATCTTATCACCTTGAGTCTCACAGAAGAAACAAAGGAACCGTATCAATTTTCTAGAACTATAGGCTCATAAATTTGTTAATATACTTCCTATATTTACAACCAAATGAATTACGGTGTTATATATACAACTAGGGCCGATCCGCGCTTCGCGCGGGATATTTGCTTTGATTAGGGCTATTTGCTTGCTTTGATTACTGTTGAAATGAACTATCTGTGTAAATTAAATTGGTTGGTAAGTTGTTAGTACAAAATTATATGTCATGTCTTGGGATTTTTTCTCTTATACCATCTTTCTTTTGAGGTTGTGATGTTCATTGCGTTTAGCAATTGCTGCGTTTAGCAATTGCTACGTTTAGTTGAATGTGTTTTTTGTTTTTGATTAAGTTATTTAAAGTAGTTTTCTCTTTTCATGGTTACATATATGCATGTTTCCTTTTTCATGGTTATATACATGCATGTTTCCTTTTTCTTTACTCGGCGGATTATTGGAAATTATAAATATACGCTACCATTAAAAATATTTTTATATATATATATTTTATAAAAAATATTATCCAATGTTTATTCTACCTTGATTAGGACAATAATTTGAATATATCTTAGACTACAAATCATAAATATTTTCAGTCTTATGCATTTTTTTTCTTCAAGTAATTGTTACTTTTATTTCATTTTATACATTTCTCTTAATATTTATATATGCATCCATAATATTTTTAAAAATAATATTTTCATTTAACTAATGTATCTATTGTAATTTTAAATATATTATAGTTTTTGTGCACTTGATAAAAATATATTTGGCGTTGGTGGTATTTGTAGTGGTTGAGAACCTGAATGGATATTTACTTCCATAAAGTTTTTGAAAAATAATCTTAAGGATAAATCTCTTTTCTCAAATTCCATTTATTTT
>NC_027749.1:40048555-40052663 GCF_000695525.1 Brassica oleracea var. oleracea
AACTTCAACATCTTATCAGTCAACTTCATCACTGCCATGGAGACTTTTTAGCTGATGGATTCGTTGTGACCATCACCACCTTCCTCACTAAAACTTGGTTCATGATCATAACTCACTGAGTTATTCTCTCTTTCTCCTTTATGTTGCTCAGTCAATGGCATGTTGTGATTACATGTTTAAGCTGTAGGGAAGACCTTCAAGCGGTCTAGAATTGGGGTTGTGATGATGAACTCTCATGGAACCTTGTAGATCGAAACTTCTGTACGACAAAGCTCCACCACAGACCACACCTTCTTGAGGAAAATTCTCATCCCTTTCTCCCTCAAATCACTTCCTATGTGAGAAAAAAAACATCAAATATAAACAGATCAAAAACCGAATCCAAAAAAGTATAGACCTTTGTCACCAAAATGTGAAACCTCAAGTGATTGTACAAAACTATCAGCAGTGCTTCTTAACCTTTCGGGATTCCCAGAAACGCAAAAGCCTTGCCTCAACACGCTACTTGCACTGTCCCGCCTTCAATTCAGATAGATGAATCTGCGAAAGAAGCCATTATCAAAGAGTATGAGAGATATTTAACAGAGGAAATTTTTTGAAAAAGCAGGGTTTGGACCTCGAGGGCGATTCGGCTGCCTTGATACCAAGGTTCTCGAGGACAATTCGGCTGGTTTGAAGAAAAACGGTCCCCACAGATCCCAATCCCTAAACGCCTTCCCAAGATCCTCCCTATTCGGATTTGGAAACACCACCAGCTTCAGATTACTCATGATCATCGACAAATCCCTCTTCACTGTATCCCACACCGGCTCCGTCAACGTGTGCGGCAGAGACCCCAACCCGTTCCCTCCAATCGTCCTCGAACCTTCAAGCTGCCGAAGTTACCTGTCGGCGGAAGCGACAGAGGGGCTGGAACGGGCGTCACTTTCTGGAGGTGGAGGAGGAAGACGGAGGAAGCTGAGGGAGGTTGGATTGGAAGAAGGGAGAGGAGAGAAGACTACGGTTTAGGGCTTGCGTAAGCCCATACACAAAGCCCAGATCAGTTGTATTCTAAGTTAAATGAAGATGTGCGTTTTGATGAAAAGGACACATGTCGTCTCCTCAAGCAGCGACTTTCTGACCTGGATCCTAGGTGGCAGCACAGGAGAGAAGAGAACACTACTTTATATATATAGATATAGATAGATAGATGGTGAATCAAAGACAACTATATTTATATTAAACGAAAAATATGCCGAATAGATGATATAAAAGAATGGGAAAATTTCATAAAAATACCCCAACTAAATCTTGTTTAACTTTTTAATATCTAAACTTTTTCGTTACCCAGTTTAATACTCCAACTAATTATTTTGCTCATTTTAATATACAAACTTTTAAATCTATGCCCATTTTAATACCTAAACTTTGTTTATTTTAATTTAAAATACTAATAGATTTCAAATGAAATTCAAAAAATCTCTAAAATTTACAAAATAATCTAAAAAAGTAACTAAATTTTGCATTATCTTTAATTTTTTAATAAAATTTTTAAGTTTTAAATATTGAATTTAGTTTGTTTTCTGAAATAGAAAACAACTTTATTTATTTTCCTTCAAAATTAAATTATAAATTTTTCTCCCTAATTTATTTACCTTCTTTCTTAAGTATTTAAATAAATTAGAAAATTTAATATTTTTTTCTTAGATTTTGGAGATTTTTAAAATTCGTTTGAAACTTAATAGTATTTTTTAGTTAAATTAAACAAAGTTTGGGTATTAAAAGGAGTACAGTTTTAAAAGTTTGTGCATTAAAATGAATATTTTAGTTAGTTGGAATATTAAATTTGGTAGCAAAAAGGCTTGGGTATAAAAAAGCTTAATGAAATTTAGTTGGGGTATTTTATGGAATCTTCCTTATAAGAATTACAGTGTACATTTGTAGTATCATCGAGACATTGGATATTTTGATATAATCAAAAACATATGGAGTATATCGTATAGTTAACAAATGTGAAATTATGTAATGGATACTAGAGATTGACCGGCGCATCCGCGCGAATATTGGTTTTTATACTTTTACACATTAATATTTACTTTTTATAATTAGTGTTATATATATTAGATGAGTCGTAATATAACTAATTGAATTCAAAAGACTTGGACCGAATCATGTAATATGGTTATTTTTTGGTAAAAATATCTGAGTCCGTTTCAGATACATTTGTTATTTAGATATTTTTAAGTTCATATACATCAGAACCAAACTATCCAGATCAAGAAGGACCCAACTCAAACTCACACATAAATTTATAATATTCAAGAGGGATCTAATTTTTAAAAAAATGATACCCAAAAAGAACAATTCGTACATAAATGAATAGCCAATGTTCATGCCTAACTGATTTTATAAACTAATAAAAATGACTCTTTCTATGTGTTTGGCTAAATTAAGTGAAATAAAAAAAATTATATAATAAAATAATTATATGGAGTGAAAAATTAAGTGATAATAAATGTAATACATTTTTATTATTTTTATTTAAGTTATTATTTTATTCACAAAAACATGTATTTGAATTATGTTTTTCGCTATGTAATTTTCCACCGATTGAAATTAAAAAAAAAGTTTTACTAAAACAAACTATACCGAACGTTTAACCATATGCAAAACCCGGTTATTTTACATTTTTGATTTTATAATTGGTACAAAGTTAATATATATTAACTAATAAATAAAAATCTGCACTATTATTGTTATGGCAATATAATTAATGATGTGATGTATTGTTAATGTAATATAATTAATGAAATTATTAAAATGAATAAAATATGGAAATATAATTAATGTAATTATACTAATGAAATTACTAAAATGATATTGTTAAAATATATAAATTGACTTTGTTATGCTAGAACAAATGAAATTCGTTTGCTCTGGTGGATCTTTTTACATTGGCTGATACCCCTAAACCAGGGTTCAGCGCCACTTGACACCTAAATTTTGCTTCTTTTTTATTTACACCTAAAAGTTCATTTAGTTTTTACTCAGGTTTAAATAAATCTTGGATCCGCCACTGACTGAACTCTTTTTTTTTATACTGATATCTTTTCAAATAATTTTCATTTACTATTATCATGTGTCTATATAATATCAAAATATACTTTAGTTTTAATGATATATGTAACAGCCCGATCCCCCGGCGTCCGACCGGGGTTATCGAAGGGGCGTTATGGACACGTGTCTACTCATTTAGCCAACCCTACGTGTCCCGTTACTGGTCCCGAGAGACGAGCGCATAACCTTCTTTGAAATACCGTCACACCCACATCCATATACTTCTACTTACAGTCCTGCGCACAGGGAAAAATGGAAATGGAGGGGTGAGTAACAAGTTACTCAGTGAAGTGGTTCTAGCCCAGCCTGCCCGCATGACACTCTATACTACTCTATGCGGGAACTAGGACTGACTAGCCACTACAATCAGTTAATGCATTTTATCATTTCCTAACGTCATCTATTGATTTTCCACATTCACTTCCATTCATTTCTAACAACCTAGTGATCAATCAATACAATGATCTCACTCATTGCCACACACGTCAAACCCTAGGCTTAACCGACTCATCATACCAGTCCGACTCGATCCTATGACACCTTTAACTCCCTGTTACCCGACCATGAGCTAAAAACCCTACAATGCACATCCTTTTCATCTTTTCGTCCTTTTCAACAGTGGGTAGCCCCAACTAGGCTTCTACCCCATATTCTTGTGGATTGGCCACATCTCCTATGGATACCTAGCGTGGACTACTACCCAACATACTTTCCTTAGACCCTCTATATGCTTTCCCACCCATGCTTAACCTTAACATCATTCTCTCATACTTTTACTTATCCTTTCACTTCCTTATCATTTTCACTTATCCCTTCCCATTCTCATTTACCTTCCTTTTTCATTCATACTTGTACTTGGGACTCAATTCACTAGACGCCACCCGCTATCGGTGTCACACACAATACACATCGCATTCAAGTTCTACTTCAATAACATTTATAATCATTACTCGTCTATCGTCCTAGCATTTATTTCTCTCTAGCATCCTAACTTCAATCACAACAACACATG
>NC_027749.1:40054519-40061503 GCF_000695525.1 Brassica oleracea var. oleracea
TTTCGTCCTTTTCAACAGTGGGTAGCCCCAACTAGGCTTCTACCCCATATTCTTGTGGATTGGCCACATCTCCTATGGGTGCTTCCATATTCTTGTGGATTGGCCACATCTCCTATGGGTGCTTCCATATTCTTGTGGATTGGCCACATCTCCTATGGGTGCTTCCATATTCTTGTGGATTGGCCACATCTCCTATGGGTGCTTCCATATTCTTGTGGATTGGCCACATCTCCTATGGGTGCTTCCATATTCTTGTGGATTGGCCACATCTCCTATGGGTGCTTCCATATTCTTGTGGATTGGCCACATCTCCTATGGGTGCTTCCATATTCTTGTGGATTGGCCACATCTCCTATGGGTGCTTCCATATTCTTGTGGATTGGCCACATCTCCTATGGGTGCTTCCATATTCTTGTGGATTGGCCACATCTCCTATGGGTGCTTCCATATTCTTGTGGATTGGCCACATCTCCTATGGGTGCTTCCATATTCTTGTGGATTGGCCACATCTCCTATGGATACCTAGCGTGGACTACTACCCCACATACTTTCCTTAGACCCTCTATATGCTTTCCCACCCATGCTTAACCTTAACATCATTCTCTCATACTTTTACTTATCCTTTCACTTCCTTATCATTTTCACTTATCCCTTCCCATTCTCATTTACCTTCCTTTTTCATTCATACTTGTACTTGGGACTCAATTCACTAGACGTCACCCGCTATCGGTGTCACACACAATACACATCGTATTCAAGTTCTACTTCAATAACTTTTATAATCATTACTCGTCTATCGTCCTAGCATTTATTTCTCTCTAGCATCCTAACTTCAATCACAACAACACATGGGACAACACATCCAAACATACTAGAATCAACTACCAATCAATCATCACCACAACAATTCAATTCAGTTCATCGAGTCCCATTTATCAGTATGAGGGTTCTTATGCATCATGATCCATTCATCTATCATCCTAGCAATACCATGTCCTATCAACCTAACTCCCAATCAGGGTCTAATCAAACCTAACTCCAACATATAGGAGTATACAGAATCATGAAAGAAGGTTGGGTTCGAGACACTCCACCTTAGTCTAGATCTGGATCTGGATCTGTAAACACGGATTTAAGAAGGTTGAGATCTGGTCACCACCACCACTTCACGGCGCCGGCGAGAGGGAGAGAGAGAGAGAGCGTGCGACGGCGAGAGAGAGAAGAGAGAAAGGCGGCGCAGGATAGAAGGGGAGAGAGCTCGACGGCTAGGGTTTTCGGCCTCCGGGAATTCTCTGCAGAGCTTCGCTTCAGATTTGTGATGAGGCAAAAAGGGAGGCTGCATCTCTTTTTATAGAAAAAGGGAAGGGAAACCCTAGGTTTTTGCCAAATGGGCCGTAGAGAAGCCCATATTCTTTGGGAAATTTTACGGGGCAGGAACCGGACCGTTACAATATAGATATACGTTATAAGAGAATAGTCGATGGTAGGAGGTTTAGATTCCGAAGGGCTGTTCTTGCAATTTTAAAGAAAGTTTTATGTCAATTTTCGATAAATTAAGCTTAATTGGTGGAGAAGGCAGAAGAGATGGTTGATCCGTTAACCAAACCGAAACCACCATGAAAAGAGGGAAGCACTTAACTCGCTTATATATAATTTAAAAAATACCAAGGTTTCACGTTTCTGATGCTGATCAACGTTGCATAGAATCAAAATATTATTTATTCAAAGACCAACTTAGCTAGTCGCTCTATAGTGTAGGCATACCTTGGGAGATCTAGAAGCGAAAAACTATGATTAAACGCATTAGACAGTACAGTGAGAAGTCTAAGGTTAGACTTGGACATAATCATTATTGGCTTATTATACATTAACAACCACAATAGTGAAATTAGCTTGTCCAATTCCCCTCATGCCTACAAATACGTGGGTCCAGCTTGTTAACATGATCCCATTATCCATATCTACGGAATACTTTTAAAATAATAAGGTTTATGCTTTTGTAAATGTCTAGTGTAACAAGATAATACATATCAGCCCTCTTAAGCAAATGACTATTATATTAAACACGTGGACCTACAAATACGTGGGTCCAGCTTGTTAACATGATCCCATTATCCATATCTACGCAATACTTTTAAAATAATAAGGTTTATATGCTTTTGTAAATGTCTAGTGTAACAAGATAATACATATCAGCACTCTTAAGCAAATGACTATTATATTAAACACGTGGACCTACAAATACGTGGGTCCAGCTTGTTAACATGATCCTATTATCCATATCTACCCAATAGTTTTAAAATAATACTTCCTCCGTATCACTTTAAGTGGTGTTTTGAGAAAAAAAATTGTTTCATTTTAAGTGATGTTTTCAAGTTTCCATGCAACAAAGTAAATACAACTAAATGCAATTTTATGTTTTTGACTATTTGTATTCTACAGTATGATTTTTAATTGGTTGAATTATCTGTACTTATTGTTGTTTTTATACGAACAATAAAGATTAAATAGAATTTTGTAATTCCTTAATCGGTGCGTAAAAACCTTAAAACCCACTTATCGTCATACAGAGGGACTAAGGTTTATGCTTTTGTAAATGTCTAGAGTGTAACAAGATAATACATATCAGCACTCTTAAGCGAATGAGTATTATATTAAACAATGGCAATCCGAATATGCTCTCAATTATGATGAAACAGTCAAACATCACTTCTACACTAAATTGCACTTTATCTAATACTAATATAGTTGGTCTGTCAAGTAAAGACAGCTCTGCTAAGTGAACGCAGCTTACTGTTCAAAGAAAGCATAAAAGTTACTAAAAAAAGTCAGATAAAAAAAAAGTTGACTCTGTTTTTTGCTTTCCCTTAAATAACTTTTTAGTGACAAGCAAATGTATTTCTCATACCTACAAATATTCACATAAAAGTATACAAAGCTGAAGACTTGACATGCCAAAAAAAGCTCTTACATGACAAGTAATTTGTTGATATATGACACTGTGATCCTGCATAAGCATAAGCTCCCAAGAAAAAAAAAATTGCTAGCAGATGTAGTAGGCAACATGATTGGTTTCTGGATTCATCATTCATCAAAACTGGATTTAGTTCATTCTCTTCTTCTCCTTCTCCCCATCAATCAAAACAGCAAAGAAAGTCGTGAACATAAGACATATTCCCAAATTACATTCTCAATCTATGACCACAAATGCTTAACTAATCATCAAGTTATAAGTAACATTGTAAGACAAAAAGCCTTTAACCTTAGCAGAATAGAAGAACTTATAAACCCTTCAAGCTAGAAGGAGTTCATTTCTAGACAGTACGTCCTTCTCTTAACAAGCATCTTAGCAGCTGTCTCATAAGGCTCCTCAAAAACCGAAGACACCCAATTCGCATCAGACACATCCTTCTTCGACTCACTAGGCCTTATCGCCACTAAAGTCGCACCTTTCAACACAGTTCCATCAGGCAACTCCAAACTCGGAGCATACCATAGTCTCATGTTCAAGGCAGGCACAAGGGTCCTCTTCGAAGCCGACGAAGCTGACAATGGTTTCACCCTAAGCTCCTCAAGCTGATCCTTGTTCATACAAAGCACACCTTGGCCATCTGAATCAGTGAGCACTAAGCTCTTCAACGTCTTGTGCTCTGAGATTATAGGCTGTAGCAAGTAGTGTCGTGCTGATGCGGCAATCAATGAGCTGATCGTCCATACAACACGGAGCTTTAGACCTCCGTTAGTGTAAAACGATTCCGGTATACTCCCGTTATCCTCGGAGGCGTCGGGAGCTTCAAGCGTATGAGAAATTTCCATTGGACTGGGTTGAATCACTGAGGATGCGCCGAGGATCACGCAGTTATCTAACGTTGAGCCAAACTCAGCTCTCCATTTCAACAAGACTCCTTCGTCTATACCAAGCTCGCCGCTAGGTAGCTCGATCCGCAAGTAACGAATCTCATCGAAGTTTCTCAAAACCTGCGTAGGAGAATGGTGCTTGACGCCTCCTTGTTCGATCTCTCCATTCATAGACAGAGAAGACGCGGAAGAAGATCTGTTCGTGCCG
The DNA here is from genome assembly GCF_000695525.1 of Brassica oleracea var. oleracea. Lineage (NCBI taxonomy): Eukaryota > Viridiplantae > Streptophyta > Magnoliopsida > Brassicales > Brassicaceae > Brassica > Brassica oleracea. The sequence continues at coordinate 40,058,586 of NC_027749.1, forward strand.
AGTAATTGACCTAAGGCTTGCAACGGCTTGACAATGCCGCCGACGACGAGGCTAAATACGGCGGAGAAAGACGAGGACGCGGCGGAGGGGGGTTTAACCGAGGAGAGGGAGGAGTTATCGTCGTCGGAGATGACGCAATCGACGCGGACGACGACGTTTTCGACCTGGGGAACGAGGGAGTGGAATCTGCGGGAGACGGCGCAGCATCGGCCGAGGGATTTGACGTCGGCGATTCTGTTGAGGACGAGGAGGAGGATCGAGTCTGGGAGCCGATCGAAGTGGTCGATTTGTTCTAGGGGTTGGGGTTCGGGGTGGATTCGTGAAGTTGGATCTGATCCGGGGATGACGGCCATTGATTGGATCTTGGATTCGGGGGAAAGTTTCTAGGGTTTCGGAGAAGGAATCGAATCGGGAATCAATGGTGTTTAGAGAAGATAACGCATGACGAAGCTTCGAGAGAGAGATGAAAATGGTGGACGACAGAGATACACGAGTTTTGTCTCTATTTTAAGCGCGTGAACATATCAGAGCGCGTGTGACATGTGAAGAGAGCGAGATAGAAAAGCAATATTGTCTGCAAAAATCTTTTCAATGTGGACGTCACCAAAGCGTTGCCTAAGGAGATAGAATTCTCAAGGGATGGTATGGAGTTTACTGCTGAGTTTCATTACCCATGGTTGCCTGCTAGATGCAATATCTGTGAGAAATGGGGTCACACAGAAAGGGTGTGTGTGAAGAATAAGAAGGAATATAAGCAAAGTGAGGGTTCTAGTGTAAGGAAGTCTCCAAAGGTGAAGAAGGATGCAAGAGAGGTAGGGGTGAAGAATATAAGCAATATATTAGAGGAGGAGATCTTGAAAGATGGAAGCTGATGTAGTAAATGGTAATGAGGTGTGTGCAAATGCCTGGCTGGCTGTTCCTCCAGATAAAGTTGGACATTCTCAATCGAATTCTCCTCAGAATAAGTTAGAGGAAGTCCTGATTTCTGAATCCAAGTTTTCAGTGTTGAGTTTGGATGAAGCTGAGGAATGGGAGATTCTGCCAGTAGTTCCGCAAGTTGTTGAAGAGGAAGATCCGGGTGTATCATATGATGTTTTGGAGTGTGACTTAATGGAGGATAAACTACTAGCAGATTGTGATAAGTTGAAAGGAAGAGTTGTATTACAAAGAGGTGGGAAGAGAGTCCAGAAGCCTAAAGCTCAAGATGCAAATCTTTTGAGTACAAGGTCTTCTAGACGAAAAAACTAATCATGGGGAGTTTCTTTTGGAATGTGCGCGGATTTAACAAAACTTTGAAACATTCTGTGGTTAGTGATTGGGTGAGAAATAAAGAAATGTTATTTGGGAGTATACTGGAAAACAAGGGTGAAGGAAACAAAGGCAGAGAAAATATTAAATACGGTGTTTGGAAGTTGGTCGCATATGACTAACTATGAAGATAGTCGTGGAGGTAGAATCTGGTTGATTTGGCGTGAGTCAGTGAGAATTACACCTGTCTACAAGTCTGATCAATTAATTACGGTTTCTGTGGGTCTGAAGGATGAAGAGGAGTTCTACTATACAAGTGTTTATGCAAGTAATATAGTGGAGGAAAGGAAGATACTATGGGAAGATCTGGTTCATCATCATAACTCTCCTATGTTTAAGAACAAAGCTTGGATGATCGCGGGAGATTTTAATGAGATATTGGAGGGGGTAGAGAACTCAAGATTTGTGGATTTGGGTAGACTTCCGGGAGGTATGAGAGATTTTCAGAGAATGATTCTTCAGTGCCATCTCACGGATATGGCTTATCAAGGTCCGCTTTTCCCTTGGTGTAACAAAAGAGAGGAGGGAGTTATTTGCAAAAAGCTGGATAGAGTATTGTTAAATGAAGAAGCATTGCATAGATTTAATAATGCTTACTCGGTATTTGAGGCAGGGGGTTGCTCAGACCACATGAGGTGTAAGATTCAGTTGCTTCCTCCAAATGAGAAGATAAGGAGACCTTTCAAATATGTCAATGCTATTGGGAGTCTGCCAATGTTTCTTCCTAAAATTAAGGAGTATTGGGATGGAACTGTGCCGTTATACCATTCAACCTCAGCCATGTACAGGTTCTCTAAAAAACTCAAGAATCTGAAACCTTTAATAAGAGAGCTAGGAAAAGAGCAGTTGGGGAATCTCTCTGTTAGAGCTAAGGAGGCTTTTAGTCTACTGTGTGAAAAGCAAAGTGCTACGCTAACCAATCCTAGTGATTTGGCTATTCATGAGGAAGCTGTTGCGTATGACAAATGGTTGAATATTGCGGGGTTAGAAGAGGATTTCTTGAAGCAAAAAGCAAAGTTGTTTTGGTTGGATGTTGGGGATCAGAATAATAAGACTTTTCATAGAGCCATCAAAACAAGGCAAACTCAGAATATGATCCGTGAGATAAGATGTGAAAGTGGCATCTTAGTTGCTTCTCACTCGGACATAAAGACTGAGGCTGAGAGATTCTTCTCGGGCTTTCTTAACCAGTGTCCACAAAACTATCAGGGGGTTTCAGAGGAAGAGCTGCAGGATGTGTTAAAATTTCGATGCTCATCTGTGGAGTGTAGTATGTTGGAAGCAGAAGTATCTGATGAGGAAGTTCGTAGAGTATTATTTGAGATGCCAAGCAACAAGTCTCCTGGGCCAGACGGATTTCCAAGCGAATTTTTTAAAACTACTTGGTCTGTGATTGCCAAAGACTTCACTGTGGCAGTACAGTCCGTATTCCGGTTTGGGTTCCTGCCAAAGGGAGTAAACTCTACTACTCTAGCTTTGATTCCGAAGAAGGTGGATTCTCTAGAGATGAAGGATTATCGTCCGATAGCGTGCTGCAATGTTTTATACAAAGTGTTATCAAAATTTTTGGCTAATCGGTTGAAGAAGCTACTACCAAATATTATTACAGA
>NC_027749.1:40061739-40062356 GCF_000695525.1 Brassica oleracea var. oleracea
GGCTGTGGGGGAGAGGAAGTTCAGTTTTCATCCGCGATGTAAATCTATTTCACTTACACATCTATGCTTTGCGGATGATTTGATGGTCTTTGTGGAAGGTTCGAAGGAGTCTATTGAAGGCGCTCTCTCAGCTTTTGATGAGTTTGAGGTGTGGTCGGGCCTTCGCATCAGTTTGGAAAAATCCACCATTTATATGGCAGGAATTTCCGAGCCAGTGAAGAGAGCTATTCTAACCAATTTTCCATTTGCTGAAGGAGACTTACCGGTTAGATACCTTGGCTTACCTTTAATGTCTCAAGCCATGAGGAAGCACGACTATCTCCCTTTGGTGGAAAAGATCAGAAACAAGATTAGTTCATGGACGTGCAGATTCCTATCATATGCTGGACGTCTTCAACTTATAAAAGCTGTATTGATGAGTATCGTGAACTTCTGGGCAGCGGTATTTCGTCTTCCAAGCAAATGTATCAAGGAAGTGGAACAACTCTGCTCTACTTTTTTATGGACAGGTCCTGTGCTTAAGTCAACTAATGCTAAAGTTGCGTGGAAGGATGTTTGTCGGTTAAAAAATGAGGGAGGTCTTGGGTTAAGAGATCTTAAGGAAGTAAATAAGGTGT
>NC_027749.1:40063070-40112146 GCF_000695525.1 Brassica oleracea var. oleracea
AAGAAACCATTTGTTCTTTATGTGTGCTTACACTTCTCAGATTTGGGAACATATTGCAAGGGGTGTTCTCTGTAGTTCTTACACCAATGTATGGTCTGAGATAGTAAGCATTATTGGAGACGAAACCATGGAAAGGAAGCGGCTGTTCTGTGTGAGATATGCTTTTCAAGCGGTTCTATATGCGGTTTGGAGGGAGCGTAACAAGATCATTCATGGTGAAAAGTTGTTACCTCTGTCTACATTGAAGAGTATGATTGATAAAGGGATACGTAACAAGATCACTTTGATGAGGAACCATGGAGTGAAAGGAATGGGGGAGCTTATGTAATTCTGGTTTCTTACTAGAGTGTGATTTTCTTAGAAAGTAGATGCATAGTATAAAAGTTATCTCATTAAACTAGGGTCACACTTGATGTATACAGGCTTTTTTGATGAATAAGAATTTAACATTCATTCAAAAAAAAAAAAAAAAAAAATTACCCTAGAGGACATTATCACTTTGGAATTACACTTGACACTTTCCACTTGCGATATTTGTCTTTTTTATCTTCGACTTAGGCACAACTATACATTCTTAACTTTCTCTAACTAATCTCATCTCAACTAGATAAAAATAAAAAAAAACTAATTAGAAATACAAACCTAAGTTTCTAATCTCTTTCTTATCAATACTTTCCGAATTCAGATTTACTTTACTCAGTTCTCAGATTTACTTTAGAATTTCAAATTTTTTCATCTTCTTCAATTTGTAAAACACTACGAAAACCAAACTCATCTTCTGCTTTGTCTATCATATCTCTTGTTTCAAACAGTTCAGATAAAAAGAGCTAAAATGATTGGATTTTTTAATAAAACCCAGAAACAAAGTGAGGTTAGTTGCTTCTCAACTCATACCATATTTGTCTGGATTATGGAGTTTTAACTTGTTTATCCAAGTTTAGATTCTATAAGATTCATTTTTGTTTTGTTGGTTTCTTAGAGTCGTTGTGGATTTCAAAACTCAGATCTGGGAAGTTTCAATTTTAATTTTGATGGGTAGAGTGCGGTGTGGACTCAGGAGGGGTACATGGGTGGTATGTGGATGGGGTTTGTGTGGCTGGGCGGTGTGTGGATGGTTGATGTGGAGATGGGTGATATGTGGATGGGGCGTCATGGTATTGCTCTGTGTGGACATGATCTCCAAGGATTAGCGGGGTGACTTCTGGTGATGTCTTGTTTGGTGAAGTGGGTGCATGTGAGCCGTCCGCAGCCAATTGACTGATTAATAACATTGCAGTTGATGTTGCAGTAATGGGAGCTATGTCATGGTTATATTGGAAGCTTTTCAGGTCTATAAATCTGCATACGAAGATCTCTTTTGTTGTCCTATATGTGCATTTTTTGTTTACTCTTTTTGACTTTACAAAGATTATTATTTTATAGTTGCATATCACACATAACCCAAACGTTGGTTCAATCTATTACGCAACTTATGTTCTCGTTTATTGAATTTTCTATAACATATATATAGTTATGACCACATCCATATTTCTCATGCCATCCACAAGTTCTACTTCAAACCTCGACTTTCGCCAAACTTGCAGTTTCAATCCACAAAGAAGATTTCTCATCCACACAACAAATGTCCACACATCATCTAAGTATCCACACTTGTCGTTTTCATTAAGAGCCAAATTGTCCGCAATCTATAACTTGTCCACAACAAAGTGTGTCACATGTAAGAAGTATACGTAGATGTAAAGAAAAGTCAAAAGTGTCCCTAAGTATAATCAACTTTTTTTAATCGACGGTGAGACAATTTTTTTGTATTTAATTGATTTATATGAGCATGTATTGTATTTAGCCCAGACGAAAATCTGTTATATAACTCGATATATACTCATAACGGACTTTATAGTTCCACATGAAATATCCTAAGGCTTTTATTTTTTTCTAAATATTAATAAAATAAAATATTTGGTTGACAAGAGTGGAAGAAAGAAAACAATTCTCAAAAAAAAATAGAACATGTAATAAGCAAAGTCAAAACCAAAAAAAAAAAAGATGCATAAGGACATCTACAACTCTACTCCATTTCCTGCTATAGACATCATTTTGGAGTAAAATCTTCTCCAACTTCACTCTATTTTTAACTATCTTACTCATTGCTCTATTTTTGAATTGAACTTTTTTTTATTTATAAAATAGTCCTTTAAATCTTTAATGTTATTATTTCTTACTTAAATAATCTTTAATGTTCTTATTTCTTACGATCACTTGATAATTTTACATAAAGATGCATAAAATAATTAGAAAAAACAAAAAAAAAACATAATTAATTGAAATAAAGATAACATAAAATAAGTGATTTAATAATCTGGCAAATCTCTTCCGGATCCACTAAGATCGGTGAAGTATTGCCCAAACGGAGAAGATTGAGAAAGAGCTTGTGATTCAGCATTTCACTTTGATATAATTTGAATTTGTTGAATATACGCACATACATTTAGATCTTGTATGGAACTCAAATCACAAAGCAAAACTTTGTTTTCTTATTTAAGTGCATGATTTTTTTTTTGCATCTCCATATGGTGCATCCTTTCTGCACTTGTCTACTTTAATTGTTCTAAGAGTTGTTTACTTCCTTCTTCTAAAGTTTTTATAACCGTTTATGCTTGATCATCAAGTTTTCTTTTCATTTTTGACTTTTTCACCCCACTTGGATGTTGAGAGGAAGATCCACTGATAATTTCGTCATCATTGTTTGAAGTTTAGAGAAAATGAAAACAAACCTGGAGATACTTGTGTCAGAGAATTAATGACATGATCATTAGGAGAGGTGGCATCATCAATAAACGTTTTAAGGGTTTTAATCATATTCCAAACATGATCAAATTTTCAATCCGTTTTGAATTGTGGATCTTTATTTAACATTATTATGGCTTGATTAAACTGCATATTATTAAGAATAAAAATCACAAATTTGAAAAGCTCCACCTCTAGATATCGAAATTGCATAAGATGAAAATGTTTGATTTCGAAATTTTCTTGTTAGTTTTATGTATAAAGAAGCTCATTTTTCATTATGAAATGCATTAGTTGATCATTTGTTGAAAAATATTATAATGCTCATTATTAAACCAATATATATATTGTCTTTTTCGTAATGATTTTTTGTAGTTTTAATAATAAATGTTTATTTTAATAATTTATATTTTAAGATAATTTTGTAAACATAAAATAGTTGGGGTTAATTGGTAAATTTTTATAATTATAAAGAAAGAATCATTTTAAAATATTATTTTTGGAGTAGAAAATAGAGTACTACATTGGAGTAAAACCTAACTCCATTTTGGTGTTGCACCATTTTGGAGTAAAAAATGAAGTAATACATTGGAGATGCTCTAATGCACTCATGAGGCGTGACTGGTTTTCTCGTTACCACCTGCAAACTCAGCTTTTGCGGTTGATAGTGGTTGTTAGCGTTTTGCAACAATCACACAAAACACTCAAACCACTACAAACCTCGTAAAAGCAAAAGCTGGTTCCCGCTAGCGTTTGCGGTTGCGGACGGATAAATAAATATAAAAATATTTTTAAAATTTTTTTAATTCTAAATTTTAAATTAAAATATTTTATATAATATATATTTTTATATTTTAAATTAAATTCACTAATAGATAATTTTTATTTTATAAGAACTTCAAACCAAAACTATTCAATATAAATGAAATTAAATATTTTTTAAAAATTCTAATATAAATTTTCAAAATAAATTTTATTGAAATTATAACTTTCATTTAAACTAAAAAGTAAAAAAAATGTAATATTGTTATTAATATTTATTATATTTTGTCATAGTAGTATTTTTTTGATATTTTTATAACATTAAAATGTGTTAATATTGATAATTTATTATTAAACAGTTGCAGTATCTCATAATCAACCAACCATAAATATTTTGCAAATACAACTATTCTAAATAATGTACCAGTCGTACGAATCACTTAATAACGCTAGAAACTGTAAACTGTATCCATCCACGTCCGCAGACTTTTCCGCAACCTTAACAGCCGTGTTCCAACAGGCCTAAATAAGTCATGGGCTTTATACTACGTAGGGTGCGAATTGGAAAGCATGTGCCACGTTGTGTCATGCGTTTCGCACGCCTCGGCGTTTTCTTGAAAATGCACCTTCACTAATCGCTAATGAGAAACATCCGAGTTTTTTCCCTAGACATACTTTATACAAAGCCCAAAATCCTTTATTGTGTAAAAAAACTTCTCCAAAGTATTTATTTATTGCGAGAGCAGGGTAACCTTATTGCATAACAATCGAGATTATACGGTCACTAGCTTGGTATATAATTTACGCTATTTAATAAAACTTTCATTTATGATGATGTTATTTAAACATATTGGATAGCCAACAAATCATATGGGGCGTCACGCCTCGCCATGTTTGGCTTGAGCAATTATAGAGACAACCATAAGTTCATTCATGATTTCATATCCCATATCACTATCTACATACACATGCAAACACGTGTACGCATAAGTTAATTCATCCCATACATATAACAAGGAAAATTCTGAATACAGGCAGTCTGGAAATTAAAAACTTATGTCACTATTCAAAAAATTAATAAAGAATATTATAAAAATATATTAAAAATGCTTTGTACAATGAAAATAAATTATATTTCTTTAAAATTATTGTTACTACTATATACAAGTGAAAATAAATTATATTTCTTAACACTGGAATTCCAATTTTCTAAAATAGAAACATCTTATTGCAAAGTCTTAAAAACTAATTGAAGATTAAAAATTCATATTTTCATACACACACACACATTGAAAATAGTTTCATCTTTCTGGTAAATTCTGTAAAAGTACCTTTAATTTTTTTTAATATGATGTTCATAAACAACAATATGATTGTACATAAAACATTTTTTACCTGATCAATAAATTTAATATTTCATCAAAAACATAGTAGTAAATTATATAATAAAACAATAGAATTATTTCACATTTTTCATTTTGGAATTATTATTTTTTGATATTTTTAAATTACATATAAAGTAATACATAGAAGACAGAGGATTCGTGATTGTATACGTAGGCCCTCTCATCGATTTGGTCGGGGAAAATGGTCCACAGGTTACAGGACTAAGTATCAACGCAGCTGTAGCTGATGCTCTTACTAATGAGGGATGGTGGCTGGATCGTAGTAGAAGTAGACACCCAATTATCTCTCTTCTGAAGGAATGTCTACCAAATGCACAGGAGGTGCTTGATTCTGAAGTAGATGATAAATATGTCTGGTATCCGACAGCTGAGAGAAGTAATGGTTGTTTCTCAACAAGTGAGACTTTGAGAGCTTTACATCCTTCACCGGCAGAGGTATTCTGGCATAAGGCAGTGTGGTTTGTTGGGAGGATTCCTAAGCATGCGTTCATCACATGGATCGCAGCACGAGACAGAATGGTCACGAGGGATAAGCTTATTGGTTGGGGATTGACGGTTCCCTCCAATTGCGTCATGTGCTCAGGTCACGATGAGAGCCGTCAGCACTTGTTCTTTGACTGCGCTTATAGTCATCAGGTTTGGAGTTTCTTCCTCAGTCGATTGCATTTGGTAGCTCCCCAGGGTTTTGATGAAGTGTTCCGATGGTTGAAAGCTTCATCAAGAGATGGGAACGTGAATTTGATCATGAAGCTTATTCATCAGGCGGTTTTGTACTTGATCTGGAAGTAGAGAAATGCAAGGATTCATTCATCAGTGGAGAAGCCCCCAGGGACTCTAATAGCAGAGATTAAACAGACTATCAGACTCAGGTTGGACCCCCTTGCTCGGAGACAGAGAATCACAGCAGGGCAATCATCTGTGCTTGCAACTTGGATGTCGTTTTTTGCAGTTTGGATGTTTTTTTTGGCAGGAACTAAAGCTTTAAGGGTCTCAGGAGCCTATAGGTAGGTAACAGAGCGTCTGTTTTACGTTGGCCTGTGTATATTGTTCTGGGCTTTCGTACCTTTTGTAATGGGCCTTAAATGAATAAAATGTTTGGTTTAAAAAAAAAAAAAAGTGATTGTATACGTATCGATAATAGATATAGTAATAAAAATCCATGACATGAATTGTTATTTTTGTTTTTTGCAATTTTTTGTCATATAAGTATAGATCGATGTATTTTAAAACGTATAGTTTATACACATTTCTGAGGATACAAATTAAAATAATCGAATCTGTTTATAAAGATAAACAGATTTTTGTTTCTTATAATATCATCATAAACGACAATGTCCACCAGGTCCTCCAAATGTAAGAGTCTCTCTCGAATCAAAATCTACATACTTAAGAAACATTACATTATAACAATTAGGATCATTAGCATAATACTCGATCTCGTTTGAATTAATATCCACCACTGTATAGTCCGGAAGAACATATTTGAGTTGTTTTATGAAAGAAGACCGAGTCAAGTCTTTTGTCGGAAAATCTCCAGTTCCCATTGGTGGGCTCAGGGTTTGAGCCATTGAAGTTCCTGCAAATCCACCAAAGTAAACTTCAGACGCTCCTTCTGCCATGTAAGTTTCACGTGGCCAATAGCCTATCATCTTGGTTCCTGTCGTCAATACCCAATTTTTGGTCACTGGATCCTGCATTTATGTAGTTTCATATCTTTAGGTATATAAAACTGAAAGCAATATATTATACCATTGATTATTCCTATTTTCAATATTTGTTTTCAAACGAAAACCAATAGTCGAACCCATAAAAATAGCATGTCACCAAATAATTCAAAGGTGCAAACGAAACAAAAAAACTGAACCTATAATTGTTTCTAAAATTAGAGCTTTGTGTACCTCGGCTACAGAAAGATGGACAGTGTGGTGTTCTCCTCCTGGAACGCTAACTTTATGATAAACCATACCAGGGTAGATTGATTTATGAACTTGGACATAACCTCCTGGGCATAACGCATTGTAACATCCGTTTTGTTGTTTTTCTGCCTGTAATATATAATTAGTGCACAATATTTGATTATGCTTACAACAAAATTATCAAAACATTTTAAATGTTCATAAAAATTGGGAAAAAATACTAATTCATTACGCACCATCCATAGCGTCGTTAGTCTTGGACGGTCATCTCCATATAGTCTTGTATGTACCTGTGAATCAAGAAACTAGAATTCTTAGAATATACATATATTAAACGTATCGAACCAAACCCGAGTTGTACATTCTTCTAAACCTAATAACTAGAAAATCATACAACCAAAATCAAAATCTTTAACAAACACCTTTAGAATAATTCTAGAAAGAAACAGATCTTCTCGGATTGAACACCTTCAGAATACGTGTGATGTTCGAAAATTTAATATTTTTTACCGAAAAAGAAAAAAACTAATCAATTGAGTTTGTAGTAATATACTTACAGCCACACCAAACTGGATGCTGCTCATTACGTTCCCTTGTATGTAATTAAGCCAAATCCAAGCTTTACTATATTGTTGTTGCCCCATTCGCGGTTTGTTAATATCGAACAAACCTTGCGCTCCATGCCATTTCTTTGTCGTATTTTCAAATGTTTTGATAATTGCATACTATAAATAGATTTAAAAAAACTAATCATGTGTTATTTCAAGATACTCATTACCAAATAACTATTTGTTTAATGGGTTTTGAGCTTAATGTACTTACATGTTGATTGTACTCCCTAAAACCTTTTGACGTATGCTTTTTGTATTTCTGGGACAACGTTGAAGAATATATATGTATGTTTTTCGTTTTTGTACGTTGTTTGTTATTGATCCTCTTATAAACCCGACGATCTTGTCTTAAGAGACGGCCTAAAACATAGAAAAAGTTGTGGTCAATATATTTATTTTTGTCAGCATTAAAAAAATGTTTGTGTTTCGTGTTTATATTGCCCATCAAAGTTTATTAATATTGTCAAAAAATCACATGGAAAACTCTTCCTTTTTTCTTTCCCAGACGAGCTTCTCAAGATAGGTCGTTAACCGCTGGTTTTAAAGTGTCCTCCCTGCTTTAACCCCCAGTTTATTACCCTTTTGCCTAAAAATCTCTGTTTTTTCGCCGCCTAGTTTCAAATTGTTCCTGCTTTTAGTATTATACATCAGTCCGAAGACAGTCTTGACAAAACTTTCACCGGGTTCACCCCGGACTCTTGTCGGAGGGCCGCCGTCTAGCCATGGAAAAGACAACCGGAAACGCATGCAGCCCCTCTCTGTGCGACTTGGGAAGGAAACTGGATCCTAAATACTAAACTGTTCCTACTCTGGGTTGTTATAACCTCCTTAGATAAACCCTTTCAGAGTTTTTCGACGACTTCCAAAGTTTCTGAAGCTTCTGAGAGGTTCTCTGTTTAACCTAATACTTGCTCTGTTTCTTCTACTACCTGCCTTGTTCCGTCGGCTACTTTACTCGGGTTAATCCCTGTTTCTATCTCCACCGGCAACTATGGCTCGCCGCTACAACAGAAGTGAAAAGGAAAAATGGACAGCTCCTTCTGCACCACCACCTAAACGTCCGCCGGTGCGCATACCAGAAAGAAACAATGACGATCTTATAGCTGCAAACAAACTCTCCATCATTGGTAGGGTAACAAACTCCTACTTTCAAAAACCCCGCGCAGTCATTGATTTTATGCCACAAGTGTGGAACCTAGAGGGGAGAGTAACTGGACGAGAGCTCGGTTTAGACAAATTTCATTTCAAATTTGAATCTGAGTCTGACCTTCTTATGGTCCTGAAGAAAGGTCCATTTCACTACAAGAGATGGATGCTAATCCTCCAACGTTGGGAACCTACTGTAGCTGAAGATTTTCCATCAAAAATCTCTTTTTGGGTGAAAATTCATGGTATACCCTTACATTACTGGTCTGACCAGACCATCTACACAATCGGCAAAGAGCTTGGAGATGTCTCTGATAGAAGTGAAACAGAAGCAAAAGTCCGTGTGGAGGTCAATGGCCTCCTTCCCTTGGAGATGAAAATGGAGATCGAGCTTCCTACTGATAACGGTGATGTTATTGATGTTGAATTTGAGTACACGAAGATTGAAAAACACTGTTTTACGTGTTTCTCTCTACTCCACGAGGAAGTTAACTGCCCCCACAAGTCACTTAATGATCCTCCACCAAAGGCCAGAGTGTTGGGCATTACGCAACGAATTGCGCTCCATAGAATTGAAGCAGAGAAGAAACGCCATGATGACAGACGTGGTTATGTAAGGCCAGAGGCTCATTCATCAGCTCGACCCTATGAAGGACAGTTGGATCGTACCAGAAGCGAGAGATTTGGAAGTAGGCCTCACTATAGCTATGACATAAATCGTGAGCTCCCTACATCAAGACCAGGGCGACCACACTCTCAAAACTACAGAAATGAAGCCTCCTCTGCTCAATATCGTGTGGTAGAAAAGAGTAGAACCAGCACGGGCTCCCACTCACATCGCTCTCCCATTGCTACCTCAGGAAGACAAGAAGGTCATGAATCCCGTGCCCCCAAAGATGGAATTTATATAGGTCTCAACTCCCCAATCACTCCTCCCTCAAGATCTCTTCGTGATCGCTTGGGACCCCAGGCAGGAAGGGCACGCGAAGGAGAAATCTCAGGGTCAAATGGCAGAAGATCAGCACTCGAACGAGTGGCTGAACCGACCCAGGAGAGACTACCTCCAAGCTTTGAATCAGGCAGACTTCAGGAGCCTGTGACTACCCTGAATGAAGACGGACCGATGGACCAATATATTGCTACAGAGTGTCTCGCTGTTGTCCCACACTCCAGGATACCTGCTACCTTGCGCCTTGGAAACTCAGGCGAAAAAAACCAAAGTAGGAAAGGCAAGACAGTCCCTATTGCTTCCTCCAGCAAAATTGTTACCAAAAGGAAGGTGGCTAGGAGTCCACTCCAGCGCTTAAACTTGAGAAGGAATGTGACTACTAGACCGCCTACAACTACTCGAAGGAAGCTAATCACAGAAAAAGATCCGAAACTACCTTGTCATAAGGCGGGACGTAGCACCAAGCGACCTTCTTCGGGGACTTCTAATCCGGTGTTTATACCGGGGGTCACTAGAGGAGGGGTGGATTTTTGGCCCCTCCCAAAGTCTCTTCCTTAGCGATATTGAGTTGGAATTGTCAAGGACTGGGGAACGTCCTTACAATTCGACGACTTAAGGAGATATACCGTACCATGTCTCCTGATGTAATGTTCCTCATGGAAACGAAAAAATGATGATGATTTTATTAAGGAAAAGTTACAAAGCTTACAGTACCCTCATTACTTTTCTATTCCACCAAACGGACTCAGCGGAGGACTCTCCTTGATCTGGAAAGATTCCGTTGATATAACAGTGATGGAAGCGTGTCCTAATTTGATTGATACCAAAATCATTCACAAGGGTATCACCTCCTTTGTCTCCTTTGTCTATGGAGCCCCGGCTATGGAAAACAGGGCAGCCTTTTGGGATAAACTATCAACAGTCGGCGCTGGCCGAGACGCTCCTTGGCTACTTACGGGAGACTTTAATGACATCCTCTGCAATGATGAGAAGATAGGGGGACCTCCCCGGCTTGAAGGATCATTCATAGCCTTTCGATCTTTTGTTACTCAAAATGGCCTATGGGATCTCAAGCACTCAGGCGACCAGCTCTCATGGAGAGGAACCCGGTACACTCATTACATTCGCTCGAGGCTAGACCGTTCCATGGGAAACTGTTCATGGGCTGAGAACTTCCCATTGGGTAGATGCTGTTACCTTAGATATGAGGGCTCGGATCACAGACCAGTCATGACCTACTTCAACTCTACTAAACACAAGCATCGCGGTATGTTTCGTTTCAACAGAGTTCTTACAGAGAATGAAGAAGTTACGGAGTTGGTTGAGTCGGCATGGAAGCAGCCGCCTCTTGAGACAGTGATTCATAAGCTCAATGCGTGCCGCAAAAGTATCATTCAATGGTCAAAGGATCAACAAAATCAGAGTAACTTGCTTATCAAGAAATCGCAACTGGCGCTAGAGACAGCCCTGTCCGCTGCCACTCAGGATTTCGACCTCATTGAATCCATTAAGACGGAACTACGACGAGCCTATATTGACAAAGAGCAATTCTGGAGGCAACGTAGTAGGATCCAGTGGCTCAAACAAGGCGATAGGAACACGGGATTTTTCCATGCTGCAACTCGAAACCGTCGGACCATCAACCCCATTCCGGTAATTGAAGATGACCAGGGAACGGTGGTATATGAGGAGCATGAAATCTCCAGAGTGATCTCAGACTACTTCCAAAAGATCTTCACCTCCAACGGAAATCACTCCTTTACCCAGCTGCAGGGGTTACTCACGTGCAAAGTGACACCGGAGATGAATCAAATGCTCACTGCTATACCGAGTGATTCGGAAATAAAAGAAGCAATGGTTTCGATCAATGGAGGCAAGGCCCCTGGCCCCGATGGTTTTTCAGCAACGTTTTATCAGTCTTACTGGCACATAGTGGGGGAGGATGTTACTAGAGATATTAGGAGCTTCTTCACAACCAACTCTCTTCAAGCTCAACAAAATGAAACCCACATACGACTGATACCGAAGACTACTGGTCCAAAGTCGATAGCTGATTACCGCCCCATTGCTTTATGCAACACCTATTACAAGATTATAGCTAAGATCCTCACCCGACGATTGAAACTGTTTCTGCCAGCTCTCATCTCCAACACCCAATCAGCCTTTGTAGCGGGAAGAGCGATATCGGACAATGTACTCATTACCCATGAGACCCTCCACTACCTCCTCACTTCAGACGCAAAGAAGTACTGCTCTATGGCTGTAAAAAAAGATATGAGTAAGGCTTACGATCGCATCGAATGGAGCTTCGTGAGGGAATTTTTAAAGCTGCTCGGTTTTGACCCTATTTGGATATCATGGATCATGAGTTGTATCGAATCTGTATCATACACCTTTCTCATCAATGGATCACCGCAGGGGTCAGTAAACCCGTCTCGCGGACTGAGGCAAGGTGATCCTCTCTCGCCTCACATCTTCATACTATGTACCGAGGTCCTCTCAGCACTATGTGAGAAAGGCCAAGCAGATGGCTCCCTGCCAGGAGTGCGAGTAGCCAGGGGATGTCCGGCTATCAATCATCTTCTCTTTGCGGACGGCACGATGTTCTTTTGTAAATCAAAGGCTTCTTGTGTCTCTGCCCTTATGAAGATCTTATCGACTTATGAAGCTGTATCGGGACAAAGAATAAACCCTCAGAAGTCAGCGATCACATTCTCGGCAAAAACCCCACCAGAAGTCCGAGCTCGGGTAAAGGAAACAATGGCTATAGAAGCGGAAGGTGGTATCGGGAAGTATCTTGGGCTTCCCGAGAACTTTTGCCGAAAGAAGAGAGATATTTTCGCTGCCATTGTAGACAGGATTAGACAAAAATCCCACAGCTGGTCCACTAAGTTCCTATCTTTGGCTGGGAAACAGATTATGCTTAAGTCGGTTCTTGCAGCCATGCCGTGTTATACGATGTCTTGTTTTAAGATCCCACTCTCCTTATGCAAACAGATACAGTCTCTACTAACCCGATTTTGGTGGGATGCTAACCCGGAAAAGAAAAAAATGTGTTGGGTTGCTTGGTCTACACTAGCGCTACCAAAGTACGCAGGGGGACTCGGATTCCGCGACGTCGAAACCTTTAATGATGCTCTTTTGGCTAAAATTGGATGGCGAATCATAAAGGAGCCACAATCACTACTGGCTAGAGTTTTGCTCGGTAAATATGCTCGCGACGTCTCCTTTTTGAACTGCTCAGTACCGTCTAGCGCCTCCCATGGTTGGAGAAGCATTTTGGCAGGAAGAGAAATTTTAAGAAAGGGTCTACGCTGGATGGTGGGAAATGGAGAATCGATCAAGGTCTGGAGTGATCTGTGGTTATCATTTAGCTCCCCCACTCAACCAATGGGTCCTCAGCCATTCCACTCTATGTCGTTGAAGGTTAGTGAACTATTATGCCCATTAACAAACAACTGGGACCTAGACAAGATCAGACACCATCTTCCTCAGTATGAGGACACTATCTTACAGATTAAAACTAGCTCTGTTCCATCTTTGGATACACTAATGTGGCTGCCGGAAAGCTCTGGTTCCTATTCGACTAAGATGGGTTATGGGCTGGGAATGCTAGCAAATAGAGTGCAAAGTGATGAGGACACAAGCTTTAATTGGCTGAAGAATATCTGGAACATCAACACATCACCAAAGATCAAGGACTTTATCTGGAAAGAGGTGAGAAAGGCGATCCCTGTGAGCGCAAATCTGGAAAGGAGAGGAATGGCACCTTTTGTTTGCAAAAAATGTGGTGCCCCGGAGGATGATCTCCATGTCTTCCTGAAGTGCCTGGTGGCTGCAGAAGTTTGGAACCTCGTCCCAACACGCTTTTCTCCGTCCCCATCCCTCTCATCAATGGCTGATATGCTAACAGGGGTACAAGGAATGATCCCACTGCCACCAACAGGCCTTACCTCTCCCATTTGGCCATGGATTTTGTGGAACCTCTGGAAAGCTAGAAATTGTCTGATCTTTCAAAACAGAGCATTCACAGCGCATGAAATCGCCTTGAAAAGTATAACAGATGCCAAGGAATGGAGTTCTGCTCTACCTCAACGATCAATAAACGCCTTCCCTCAAGAGCCCGCACACGTTCTTCTCGCTACACGCGCCCCTCGTCCTCCTCCATCTTTCCCTTCGGGGATTTTGATAGCAAAGGTTGACGCAGCTTGGGATGCCAAATCAAAATCATGCGGCCTGGGAGGCATTTTTTCGGGTGAGAATACCCCCATTCTACCAAACCTGTGTGAGTCCCAAAACCATGTATCATCAGCATTAATGGCCGAAGCCATTGCTGTCCGTCTTGCAGTCGTTACTGCGGCTTACTCAAACGTCTGATCCCTGGCAGTTCTCTCTGATTCCCTATCAATCATCAAGCTCTTGAAGACTGGTGGTACTCAGCCTGAACTTTTCGGTATCATGTTTGATATCTATCACTACTTATCCTATTTTGATGTTATATCCTTTACTTTCATCTCTAGAAACTTTAATGGAGAGGCTGATAATGTGGCAAAATCAGCCATCTCTTTGCTTGTAACCAACTTCCTTGTCGGAGTGTAAACTTTTTATAAGTAATGCATGTTGTTTGATCAAAAAAAAAAAAAAAGTTTATTAATATTAAGAAGCCATCAAGAGATTTTACCTTCTTTAGTAAATTGTTGGGGATATATAAAATTATTGTTTACGCTGGTTTTTGGATTGTGAATCGGTACTTGTCCTTTAGGACATTCTTCTGATCCCTCCGAGACAATCTTTGTGATTGTGTCATCATTGGAAGTAGAGAGCATTGATAGAAGCTCTCGACTTGGTTTAGTCTACAATGCAACAAAAACAAAAATCACAATATTTAGGTTTATTCCAACAATTTTTTTATAAAACCTTTTCTAAACCAGTATTTGGTGAAAGAAGCCCCCACTGTATTTACGTTTGTTCCAGAAAAAAATGTTTATGATTTTCAAAAACCTGTATTTGGTGATTCTTCATTTGAGGATGTTGAAATGCAGATTGTGTGTACAGAGAGACACATTCGAATTCGGTTTCTTGATTCTGCAATACAATTTAACACTTTTTTATATGAGAAACTGATAAGCTAGTATACCACGTACTTGTTATATGGTTGACGTACCAGTGTTGTTGATGTAGCAAGACAAGTGAGGCACATCAAACATAAGGAGAATAACATCAATCGAAGAGAAGCCATTTCTTAAAGTGAGTATTACTTTTCTCTTATACTGGAAAGAGTTGTTTTTCTCTTAATTCACAGTTTTAATTTAAAGGCTTTGCATTGGTTACAAAAATAGGGGATCCCGTTATTTAAGCCAACAAAGTAATCTGAAAACCAATTTGAACCGTAGACCTCGACGGTCAAAAGAAAAAAAGAAGAATTATCCAAAAGAGTCAAGACTCTCAAGAGTCAAAAGATCAAAACTTAAAATGATCTGTTCAAGACGTTCAACCGTTTTCTTCCTTAAAACTTTTCATCTCATGATAAAACCGTCGTAACTTCGTCTTCGTAGTTCTATCGCCTAAACATAATCTTAATACTGCCTGACTGTGATCAAATTTTCTAACCGATTTATTTAATAGTAAGTGCTCATTTAAACAAGAAACCTGATTTTGGATAACAAAACGTCCAAGTTGGAGATATTTTGTTATGACGTTACAAAGTTTAGGAAAACGTAAAACATCTTTAGTACAGAAAAGGAATGACATGTCAACCATGTCCAAGTTGGAGAGGTTTTGCGAGTTGAAAATGATTTTTAATAAATTAAAGTAAAAATATTCTACCCAGTGAAATGGATGACTGGGTGTACTTTATCTTACTTTTTAAATTTATTTATTTTTAAATTGTCAAAACTTATCAATCACAATGTAACTTTATTTTAAGAAGTTAAAATCTACATCAAAATTTTACTAATTTTTACCATTTGTAATATAATTATCTTTATAAAGCTACAGAAAAAGCAAAAAGATAAATAAAACTTTTTTCTTGTGTACATTTAGGCAAAAATTTTACATCTTTATTATTTAGCCTTTAACATAAAAATTATCTATAATTTCAAATAACTTTAGGTAAAACTTATTATTATTTAGATATTAAATTTTACTATAAATTAAAAATTTTATAGATACTTTTTTGTACTTTTAAATAAGTTAATAAAATATTAAATTTTAAATAACAAATATCATTTATATATTACATTAAATAGTAATATTTTTTTGATAATTTAATTTTTTTATTAATATAAAGTATTTTCGTTTATATTGATAATTATTTTATATATATATCACATATTTTATATGTACTATTTTAAAATATCTACGTGCAAAAACTTAATATTACAATTAATTTAACTGCAACAAAGATCATTTCAAAAAAAAATCTTCATCAATAAATTAACATTTACATCCAAATCACATACAACACAATTTTATAGCTATTTTTTTACAATTATAGTCTAACCAATCACATACAACACAAAGAGCTCATGGTTGTGCATGTATTATTTTAGAAACAATTCCAAACAATTTTCCTAATTTAACCAAATTCATGAGAAAACTCATTATAACATTTTTTTTAATTGTTCAAAATACCTTGTCTGAGAAAAAAAAAATTTAGTGTTGGGATATTTCTGTATGGTTTATCAAAATTGAGAATATGACAGAGTATTATGAATAACTATTTTATTTTTGAAAGAATGTTAAATTTTATTCTTCAAAAAAAACTTTTTACAATGAGTGCACCCCTTATCTAATTCCTTTTCCTATATTGAAATCAAAAAGAAAAGATCACTACTTAAAAAGGTACTCACAAACGAGTACCAAACCAAAATTGTAAAGATCCTTCCATTCCCTTCACACCCTTAGACCTTAGCAAGCTGAGCTTGTTTTTCACTCCCTTATCAGTCAATTTGTTCAAAACATTCACTGGGATCAGATTCTCTCCATGCTTAACTTTGTTTCTCTCACGCCATACTGCATACATTGCAGTTTGAAATGCATAACGGAGGCAGAATAACTTCTTCTTTCCCGTATTACCTCCCCCTTCAATCAAGTTCATAATTACAGACCAAGAGCTTGAGAAAGAACTCCCCATGATTCCTCTGGCAAGACTCTCCCAAATCTGGACTGAATAAGAACGCTCAAAAAACAAGTGGCCCCTGTTTTCACAAGCATTCTTGCACAATACACAACTCATATCTACACCTAGATTCCATCGAGCAATTCTATCCATTGTAGACAATCTGTCTAAACTTGCCAGCCAAACCATGAAAGCATACTTTGGGGTTGCCTGAGAAAACCAAACTCCTCGAGCCCAGTTACATTTTGCTTTCGCCTCTCGTATCAGTTTCCAAGTTTCTGACGTTGAGAAAGAACTGTTATAACCCGACTCCCTTTTTCACTGACTCACATCATCCATATCATCACTTACACTATCTCTCATTGTTCTCAACTCCTCTTAAATATCATTTAGAACTCCCACCCGATGTCTTCTTCTTCTTCTTGGCTTAAAGACAGCTTCTTCGACAGTACCTTTTCTACGCCATATCTATGAACCCTCTTGCTCCCGAAGGTCGTATATGACTCCCCGATCACTCCAGTTATCGAACCAAAAGTAATTATGGCGCCCATTCCCCACTTCCTTTCTATAAAATCCATGTGCTATCTCCCTAAGCTTTAACATCTTTCTTTACATCCAAGACCCATTTTGGGTTTTTATATTCACTTCCCAGAAACTTCTTTTCTCTCAACAAATTCATCTTTATCCATTTGCTCCACAAAGATTTTCCCACCATTAACCTCCAAATAAGCTTCAATCCGCAGGCCACCCTCATCTTTCTCTTTACAGACTTTCCTCCATGAAACTTTAGCACCAGAAGTCTTGAGAGCTGGTCCAGACCAAATGAACGCTGAGCAGAGTTGCTCCACTTCTTTGACACATTGACTTGGCAATCGAAAAGCAGCAGACCAGAAGTTTACTATGCTCATTATAACAACTTTAATCAGTTGCAATCTCCCAGCGTAAGACAGAAACCTGCTCGTCCAAGTATTAATTCTACCTCTTATATTCTCCACAAGTGGCTGATAGTCCTGCTTCCTCATCACCTGAGTCATAAGGGGAAGACCCATGTATCTTACAGGAAGTGTGCCCTCTGCCAAAGGGAAATTCAACAGAATCCTACTCCTCTCTTCATCAGACACACCTGCCATATATATAGTAGATTTCTCACTACTTATCTTCAGCCCAGACCAAACCGCAAACTCATCAAACACTGTAAGTGCCCCTTCTATAGACGCTTTTGAACCCTCTACAAACACCATCAAATCATCTGCAAAGCACAGGTGAGTGAGGGAGAGAGAGCTACATTTATGATGAAATTTGAACTGTTTCTCTAAGACTGCCTTATCAATTTTCTTCGAGAGAATGTTCATACAGAGAACAAAGAGATACGGGGACAAAGAACAACCCCGACAAAGTCCTCTCGCACTTTGAAAGTAGCCAGCAAGTTCGCCATTTACTTGAATAGAGAAGGATGGGCTTGTGATGCACAATCTGATCCAATGAATAAATTTTCCAGGAAATCCAAAGCTTCCAATCCCTTCAAAACAAATTCCCACTGAACCGAATCAAAAGCTTTAGAGATATCTATTTTCATAACGCACCTCGGGGAAATTGACTCTTTATGATAGTCTTTCACCATCTCTGAAGCTAGCATAACATTTTCCATTAGTAATCTCCCTTTAATGAAGGCTGACTGGTTTTCACTGATAATACTAGGCAGAAGTTTCTTCAATCTGTTTGCTAGAATCTTGGACACTACTTTGTATAGCACATTGCAACAAGCAGTGGGTCTATAATCCTTCATCACCATTGAATCTGTCTTCTTAGGAATCAGAGCCAAGATCGTTGAATTCACTCCTTTAGGTAGAAATCCAAACTTGAACACAGACTGAATAGCCACAACAAAGTCACGCCCTAGTATTGGCCAAGTCAGTTTGAAAAACTCACATGGGAACCCATCCGGACCCGGAGACTTATTAGTCTTCATAGCAAACATAACTCTTTGAGTCTCCTCCTCAGTTACATCAGCCTCCAATACACTGCAGTCTTCCAAACTACACCTGAACCCCATAAGATCTCTTAACTCTTCAACAGTAGTACCTTTATAATCTTCAAGACACAGATTTAGAAGATCTGAGAAAAATCTTTTTGCTTCTTGTTTGATCTCCTGATGATCAGTAACTATAATACCATTCTCACATCTTACCTCTCGAATCATGTTCTGAGCCTGGCGAGTTCTGATAGCATTGTAGAACGTTTTGTTGTTCTAATCGCCCACATCCAACCAGTGCAACTTTGATCGTTGCTTGAGATAGTCTTCTTCCATATTGGCAACATGCAGCCACTTCTCATAAGCTGCAGCTTCTTCTTGAGTCGCGACCTCACTTGGATTTCGGAGAGTTTGTTTCTGCTTCTCACACAACAACTCATGTGCTTCCTTTGCTCTTTTAGTCAGATTTCTCAACCCCTCTCTTCCCAACTCTCTTATTAGCGGCTTTAAATTCTTACGCTTCTTCGAAAATCTATACAAAGCTGACGTAGAACGAAATAGAACCTCCGTATTAGTCCAAAACTCATGGACCATAGGAAGAAATCCTGGCAAGGCACCAATTGCATTTACAAATTTAAAAGGTCTTCGAATCTTTTCTTGAGGCGGTTTTAACTGGATCCTACAACGCATATGATCCGAGCATCCTCCAGCCTCGAAGATAGAGTAAGAATTAGAAAACCGATGAAGAGCTGCATCATTCATCAAGACCATATCAAGCTTCTTACAGATGATTCCTTCCTCTTGCTTGTTGCTCCAAGTTAACAAAGGACCTTGATACCCCAAATCAGACAATCGACAGTGAAGGATCACCCTCTGAAAATCTCTCATACCTCCAGGAGTTCTACCCAAGCTTGAAAACCTCTAATTTTCTTCCCCATCCAATATCTCGTTAAAGTCACCCATGATCACCCATTCTTTGTTTTGAAACATAGCGGAATCATGGTGATAGCAGAGATCATCCCACAACTCTTTCCTTTCCTCACTCTGATTCTTTGCATAAACAAATGTACACATGAAATCCTCTTCTCCTTCTAACCCCACTGAACAAGTGATCAGTTGATCAGACTTATAAACAGGAGTCATTCTGACAGACTCCCTCCAAAATATCCAAATTCTACCTCCTGGACTGCAATCATAATTTGTCATCACATACCACTCCCTAAACCCCTCCTTTATTATTTTCTCAGCCTTTTTTTCTTTTACCCTTTTTCTAAAACACATCCAAACTTCATTTCTTTGTTCCCTATCCACTCCTTGACTACATAATGCTTTAAAGATTTGTTGAATCCCCTCACATTCCAGAAGAAGCTCAACATATCGTTTTTTTTTCCGAGAAAGCCTTGTGCTCTTAGCAGGATTTGCATCCTGAACTTTAACCTTTGGCCCTCTTTTTAACCCTTTTTTCATCACTGCTTTGTCTTTTCCTCTACTCTGATGTTCCAATATATTATCTTCTAACAGATCATCTTCTATCACCCTTAGTTGTTCCATATCCTCCAAATTTTC
Source organism: Brassica oleracea var. oleracea (assembly GCF_000695525.1). Taxonomy (NCBI): domain Eukaryota; kingdom Viridiplantae; phylum Streptophyta; class Magnoliopsida; order Brassicales; family Brassicaceae; genus Brassica; species Brassica oleracea. Next base: position 40,083,303 of record NC_027749.1, read on the forward strand.
ATCCTCATTATTCTCCTGATCTTCAAAACCTATCTCACCTTCCTCGACTTCTTCTTTTTCATCCACAGTTAGCACAGAGAACTTTGAAGCAGAAATCAGAACTTCTGATACATGCCCCGGTGATGATCTCCCTACTTTCTCTGGTGAAACTGTCTTCCAATTAGATACCCTACACTCTTCCTGACTCCCATTTGTCACTGTCTGCTCACCCTTCGCTTCACCCTGCAAAACTTCCTTTGAACCCTCCAAGTTCTGCTCCTTCTTTCCCCCTTCACCGTCTACTATAGTTTCATTCTTTTACTTTTCTTTACCATTCTTTACACAAACTCTCTCCGTATGACCCCACTTTTCACACAAATTACATCTTGCTAGCAACCATGGACAGTGAAACTTAACTGTGAATTCCTTCCCCTCCTTAGAAAACTCAATCTCTTTTGGCAACGTTTTTAAAACATCAACATTCACAAACACTTTTGCTACCTCAAGGTTTGTGCACACCTTGGAACATTTTTTTGGAACATGTAATTTGGGAAAGAAACTTACGTTGGAGCGTTTTTCTAAATAGCCAGTATAGTCACAGCTGATATTTCTATACGAAAGAAAGCTTTAATAATAGATGCGATTGTGAGCAGGCTTACTTGTCAGTGCTAGCTTGTATGCACTTTCTATTACAGCAACAGCTTTTATGCGAAAAACAAGAAAAAGGAAAACTGCAGGAGTCCATTTAGTCACCACCATAGGGACACCTACGATGTTCCACATACCTCGCTTAAGGACCTTCTCCCGCGCTTTTGGATTTGAGATCCTGAATCGCATCGTCGTTGCGTTAACCACATAGACCTCCACTTCCGAAGCTAGCTCACCATAACTCCATATCTTATTAACCACCATGTGCACCTTCGCCATATGAGGGGCAAGATCCAGAAACTTCCCGACTACAAAATCATCCCACAACGGCGTTGAATCCACAAGAACCTCTTTTGGAATCGCAACTGTATGCTTCCCATCCTTCATTGATATCTCTACCTCATACTTCTTCAAGCTTTTCTTATCCTTCGCCGCCGAAACCCAACTCTTAACTTTCCCATCCATAGAATCACTGATAACATCCCTCAGATTCGCCGATCCCACCTCCGGAGGGTTTAGATTCCCCGGCGGATTCGCCGAATCCATCTCGAAAAGCTAGGTCACGATCGCTCTCAAATCGCCTCAAAATCGTCTTTTCTCAAAAAACTATTTGAAAGTAAAAATAACTATTTGCATAGCCTACATATATTAAATTCAGGAAAACTAGGCAAAATAATCTAAAAAGTAAAAAGTTATGGGTTAATTTGAAAATACCTTATTTGTAGTTTTAAATTTGAAAAACACATCTTTTTTTTCTTTTCAACTACATTTTCATACATGTGAAAAGACACTTTATCCTGATTTTAATTTAAAACTAAAAACTAAAACCAAATTTAAATTCAAAATTGTTCAAGTTTTGAAATAAGCTTATATTTGAGAAAAAAAATTATTTTACACATGAATCGCACTGTGTTTTTTTGGTCTATATGCAGTTTGGTTTGCTCGTGCTTTAAAGTTTTTTAAAAAGCTTAAATACAACCTATAACTTAATTGTGTAGCTGAAACACAAAGACTTCAGACCTTTATAAACCAGAACATGCACTTGCATGTCCCTATTATTCACTCATATGGTTTTAAAACGATGGTAATATATTTCTAAATCTTAAAATGATTTCAATGGGACTATATATTTAGCTAGAAGTTTTCTATATACTATTATCTTATTATTTTATCGAATTATGTTATATTTTACATGGACCCAATTTGGAACCGGAAGAATGTATTAATTTACCATGTTTATTAATTTATTAAGTATTTATTTATAGAGTTTAATTCAAAAAAAGGAAAAAATGGTAGAAAAAAAACGCTGCATTCCAGGAGATATTTATGTTCACTTTGCTTCAAGGCATTAGGGATTTTGAGGTAGCTGTCTGGAACTCATCCCTTCCGCATTTATTTTTGTACAACTAGTTTCTTAGACCATTTACATCCCTAATATTGAGAGAAAGATTTTCGAAACCAAATTAAAAAAGAAATAACAAAATAAATACTAATGGGGTTTTTAAAAAAAATTATGAAATACCAATAGTCTCCCAAAATATTTTTTTTTGAAAAGCCATTTCTTAAATATCTCATAATTTAAGAGCCTCATATATTAATTTGGTTTTGAGAACCTCTTTCTTATAATAAAGATTATTCACTCATTTATACTAGCAGCGAAGGAAAGGGAAAAAATTAGGAAGAAATACAAGCTGAATAAAATCGGAAAAGGCAAGAAAGAACCGAAATCTCGAGTTCTTTTTTTTTAGATTGAAGAAATATACAGAGTAAGAAATAAAATAAAATAAAATAAAATGTTGAAAAGGCGTTTAGCAGAGAGGTGAGATTACTAAGCAAGATAATTATATATCTGAGGGTTGCTCTTGTCCCTCTCCAAGTACTCTCGATCGATCAGGCTTTCGATCCTCTTCTTCAGATCAGCCGGTTTTATTGGGAATTTCAGCTGCAAATCACACACAACAAAAATAGTAATCCCATTACATTGCATAGTAAATTACATTTACACCAGTACTGAGAACTCTCATCATTATCGCAACAATGGTCAAAGATTACAAGAGTATGTCTCAAGAAAGACATGAAGAAAGTTACCTGTTGGAAGAGCTCAGTGATTAAGAGAGTGTGGCTTAAGACTTTTCTTGTCTTCATAATTCGAACAATGGCTGCATCAATCTGTAAGAACAGGATGCGATGGGGAGAGTCAGTTATGTCAAATCTACTCTCGTTCTACCAAACAGTTTCGTAAACGACGAAGAAGCAGAAATTAACCTGGTATTGTCTGTCCTGGAATACTCTCTCTGTTGTACTCGTGTTCTCTTCTACAGTCTCTTTCATCTGGATTGCATTCACCTGCACCCCCAAAAAAATAATAACTTGGTTTATTATATATGCGTAAAGGAAACAAGAGAATACTGTGAGATTCTAGAAAGCTTGAAGTGAGGCAACCAAAGGAACAAAAAAGTTTCGACTTACCTTAATGCGATAGAGAGGAGCTGTAAAGGTGTCATTAAAATCAAATTCATCCCCGTCTTGTACGTCTCTTCCCTTTGGATACTGCAACAACATTTACATAAGCCATATCAATATGGCAAAAAAAAAAAACAGAGTTAAATGTAACAGAGTCCATATTTTTAGCCTAACCTTATGCAGGATACGGACTTTTCCACAGGCAAGCGACTGTAGAGTCCTTCTCAGTTCTTTGTCCTCTATGCCAGTGGAATCTTTAATGTCTTCAAAGCTAAGTTTCATTGCATCGTTAAATAACATCAAAACAACAGCCTGAGAACATCAAATACAACACATCCTCTAAGCAATGGAATCACAACGTAACCTCTGAAGAAAAAAAGGCTTGAAAAGGGAAAAAGAGAAATTCGAGTGACCTGAAAAAGGGAAACAGCAAGCTCCTTTTTAGCTTTGGTGAAATCTGCCTTCAGAACACAGTGACCTAGTGAATTTTGCCACATTAACCTCCTGCCACTGTACTTGCTCAAATAGAACTCTTTGAAGATATCCTACGAAACAAATACTTAAATTAGAAAGAAAGAAAAAACTTTGTAACAAAAAACCATCACGGATGCATATTGGAACTTCTTGTGAAGACCTGATAGACATTTAATTCATGAGGAAGTTTGACATCCATAGGGGGATATGTTGGCCAGTACCTGCATCATTCATACACGGAAGGTTAACAAGCCTTTACAAATATGTCTGAGTTTGATACATAGTACATACCCTGTGGTTAAAACGTGGACACTCATCTCAATTCCCGATGGCAGTTTTGTTCTGGCCTGAGACGATTGTTTGAATGACTCATTGATTTCCTTTGACAATTCAATATCCTGGAGAAAAAAAATCAAGGAAACAGGGGGTATAGGGCTCGTTATAAATGTTGTACATGCACACAGATTCCTTAAACTGGGTATGTTGCAAGATCATCCAACAAACTTGATACGGAGTAAGTAACAAAAAATATGAATACTAGGATATATTGTACGCATAACCTATGGAAATTAAGATGATAAAATAAAACTAAGGATCTTTTTCTGTAGAAAAATTTAGAGAGATGGAAAAAGAAAAGAGGACCTTAAACATCCCTTCGAGCTTGTTTGTAAACTGGCTACCACACTCAGTCTTGAGCTGTAAGTGTCACCAAGGTTAGGTCATGGTAAGAACTAAGAACTTACCGATATAGAAAAAAACAGTGAGAGAGAGATAGTCAACAAGAGTCTCTTTGCAGGAACCTTTTGTTACCTTAGAGATCATGGACTTCTCAGCATCAATCGATGCGCTCTTTCCCAAAAGGAGTCTCTTTGCAAGATCCTTTTTATAGAATGCTTCGAACACATCTTTACCCTTTGAACGGAAAAATAGAAATCCGTCAGCGAAACTGAATCTAGTGGGTCAAATAGCTGGTTTTTAGACGGTGCACTGCCTGAATGCAGTTATTTAACAGAGACAAACCTGGATAAATCTGAACAAAACCAAGACTTTTTCAAGGGTGCTCTCCAATTCTTCTTCAGAAGTACCCTTATTCCCAGCACGGAGCTTCTCGTCCAAAAATTTGGCGATAAGTTCAGCTGGACGATTCTGCAAAAGATATCACGAGCATATATTATATGAAGCACTTACTAACAATGCGAACTTGAAACTTCTATAGATTTAATACGATGAATCACTAATGAGCAGAATGCTAACGTGAACTTTTGTCAAGATGATCCTGATATTACATAAGAAAAGTGTTGTTCAATACTTGGCTAAGACTGGATAAAATTGGTCAAGAGTTTTGGCATCGAAGTGATACTAGTAACAGCACTAGTTTAACTAGGTCTCGCGCCAAAAAGGCACAATACCAAAAATATGTTTATACCCCGTGCCCAAAAATGTTTCAATTTTTCATAGTAAACACAGTACATAAACTGCATCGAAAATTTCTAGATTGCTATAAACCCCACAAACTGAAGCATTGAAATTATAATGTTGACATTTCCACAACAATCAGTATGCAGCTTTTATATGAAATTAAAACTGTTAGCAAACGATTAGTCAATGATCAAGAAAATAAATATTCAATACCTGGCGAAGATTTATCAGATGCTCAAACGAATCTTTGATTGTGTTGCCAAATGATTCATTCTTGCAAAAGCTCTCTTCCCATACTATGTCAAGAGAAGCCTTGAAGTCCAATAGTGATTGTACCATATCTTTATCTTTTTCTTCATCCATAACAATCTTCTGTCCAGTTTTCCTAATGTAGGAACTAAGCGCCTGCCTCAAAGACTCAAGTGCATTGACCCTAGAAAACAGGGTGTACATCCTCTGGAGGTCCTCAGTACGACGTCCATCCATTAATGGTGTGAATCCCTGGAGTATGTTCAGAGAAGGAATAAGCGTAAAGCAAACAAAAATTTGCTAATATACGCAACCACAATGATTACAGGAACTAAACCTTATCAAGGATCGCAATTGTATGACGCTCAAGGAGTTGCTTTTCAATAGTTGATATCAAGGGTGTCCTGGTCGATGGATCTATGTATAGTATGCATCTTTCATTCTCTTCATGCAACCTTCCCTGCACCAAACATCAGTAGAAGCCTTAGAGAGACAAGATCAACTAATAACCTTTTCGGCAGCTTATAGTAAGGAGAAACATATGAAGACATTCTAGGAACCTCGACATGCTTCAGGTACTCAGGAACGTCATACTGCTGCATATACTTCATTCCTTCAGCAGCATAAAATTCAGAAGTGCATTCAAGGAAATGTTTCTCAAAGCTCTCCGTATATATTCCCAGTGCAGTAAACATCTTTAAGAGATGGCTTAGTAAAGTCCTATTAACAGCTTCGGCTAACCTGCAAGACCAATGTCACGCAAATGTCAGTAGATTCAGATGAAAACATCATCAAGTATATATATAACTTAAATAGTGCCCATTTTGTCTTGAATTTTATCTATAACTAAATATCACTGCTGGACAGGAATAGTTCATAGACCATCCAAAGCTTGAAAAAGTTAAAAATTAAAATGATTCACTCAAAAGCAAGACAAATCCCCAATGTGACAAATAAACCTTGCTTCTCATATTATTGAAACACGGAAACTATTTTAAGATTACCTTTCCTTTTCAATCATTCTTAAGAGAGCAGTAACAGTCCTCTGCTCAACATCAGGGGACAGAGAAAGATGCTTCCGAAAAAGCTGAAGGCCCATCTCCCACAATGAACGTATATTTGGGTTCTGTATCACATACTTCCTATCCAAAGACAAGGCTATACTACGAATCATCAGCATCTGGTCACAGAAATCTTGCCAGCATTTCTCAACGAGTGACAAGAAAACAGACAGATCGGTGTCTTGCCCAACTAACGACTGTAAAGCTACAGAGATGTGTTCTTCGCACTCCTTCTCAATCCGTTTGTAAAGCTTTCCTTCCAGCCTATGCAAGCAAAGGTTATCAACAGCCTGAAAAAACAACCAACATCAGTAAAGATATGTTTACATATACCCAAAGCTAGAAATATTTGGTACCTGGTAAAGCCTCTCGAGGTCAAAAGGAAAGGGGTGTTTGAGGAATATAGCTCTGATAGCTGACTGGAGATTATCCCAGGTAGTATCTTCAAAGTTTGTAGGTAGACTTGGTTTAGCTTCACATATACATATCACAGCACTGTATTATCAGTTAACTTCCAAAATTGATGAAAATGGTTTTTATCACAACTGCTAAAACAGTCCAGTTCTCAAGAAGACCCTAACCACTCATCAATCATCAAAATCAGGGATAGATAGTGGATAACCATCAAAATCAAAAATTAACAATCACAGTGAATTACACTACAATTCAATTGCAAAACCAACACAGAATCTGCATCAATGTAACAATCCAATACTAAAATTCGAGAAGCCTAAGCTTAAAGAACCAATTGTACATAAGAGTCATTCCCGATCGTAATCAATTTACACACTATCCTCACAAAATCCTAAAACTAATCGATATTAAGAACTAAGAAACATGATCAAAATTCGAAATCGCGTGAGGAAAACCTTTGTTGAGCTTGATGACGAGCTTCTTAGAAGGCTGGGGGAGAGTAGCTTTCTTGCGGGAGAGATTGGCGGCGGAGGGAGTAGGATCTTCCTCCTCCTCCATGGGAAAGCCAACCTTGTCGGCGGAAGGAGTGTGGAGGCCGTTTTTGGCTTTCTTCATCGGCGGGGAAGAGGAGGAGGGGCAAGTAGAGCGTTTGGTTGGAAGAGACATGAGATATCGGGAGAGAAGAAGGTGGATACATGTCCCACTGCTCACTGACCCTACGCTAATTTATTTTATTTTACTAAAAAAATTTATCATAAAAATTAAAATGACAAAATGTTTCATTCAATATGTAAAACAACATTTATATCCCTAAAAAGCTAAGATTAACTAAAATTTTAAGATCTTAGAGATAGTTTTGGAGGTGGGGTTTAGAATTAAAAACAATTTTAATTTAAAATAATAATTTATAAATAGTTTCATTTTTTTTTTGAATTTCAAAAAAAAGTTCAAAAATCGGAATAATCGAAAAAAAATATTTCAATTCAAAAAAAGGATTTTTATATTTATTATTCATTTAAATATTTATTTATACTTATATATCTATAGAGTAATGGTACAATAAGTTTTTACTTCTTTGATGAAACATATTTTGATCATTTTCCTCCTTATTTACTTTTTCGGTCCAGAACTAAGAAAATGTTATTGATGTGAATTTCCATTTGGTTAATTATGATATTATAAATTATAATATAAATGATACTAAAACTGATAATTTTACGTGTTTTATGAAAATTCACATGTGACCGCATGACCTCAAACGTTCTATAAAATCTATTAATAATATTACTTTTTGTGTTATGCTGAATTTTTTTGTAAATGTTTTCTCCAATATTCTGCATAATTTCTTTTCTCTAGGATTCAATACCGAAATATATTAATATAGAAAAATTATTATACGCTTGAAGAAATATTTAAATAAGAGTTTTAGGCTCAATAATATTAATATTTTGTTATAATTTTGTTATTTAATTTTAGTATTTAAATAAAACTAGACCATTCTAGGAAGATCCCGATGTCCACCAAAAAAAAACATTTTAATGGTAGTTATCGGGTTGCATATCGGTAATTAAGAAAAAACTTGCTCCTTCTTCTAAGGATTTCCATATTGAAATCCATAAGATCTTTAAACCTAATCTTTCTTCTTCTTTATTGTATAATTGTCCCATGATTTCCACTGCATCCCTTTTGTGTTTCCCTCAGAGCTCCACCAATATTGTGACGCAGCACTTGTCAACTTTTTTGTTAATCTTTGGCAAACGATAACAAGACATAACATGGTTTGGTAGAGCATTGACCACTGACTTAATAATCACTTTTTTTTTTTCTCTTTGTGAAGAATTTGAAAATTCATCCATTAACCCGATCATTTAAGCGATCCTGAATAAATCCGAAAACTTGTACTTTCAAGCCCCTTAGACTCTCTGGCATCCTTAGATAAGATCTCATTCAACCAAAATTTTGTATCTCTAAGATATCTCAAAAATTCATAAGATATCTCAAAAATTCATGCCGAATAGGTTCCTCAATCCTATGCCCAAACTGGATGGAAATTTTCTGAAAATTTATCAGTTGACTCGATACTGCCTCATATTCTTTGAGTAAACGGAGAATAGTTTGAAATTCCTCCTTTGTGCTTTACAAAAAAAATAGGCTATCATCCGCGAAAAGCAGATGAGATATCGATGGACATGCTTTTACTACCTTCATTCATGTAAGTTGTTTCTCTCGCTCAGCCTTTTTTTTTATTTGTAATAATTGCTTCCGTTCACATGATGGATAAATAAGGAGAAAGGGAATCCCCCGGTCTCAAACCTCTCAAGGGTATTATGTGCTCTTTCAGTTCACCATTCAACAATAATCTATACTGTACCCATGAGATACATTCCATTATCAAATGAACCCATTGGGGGATCAAAACCCATCTTCTTGAGTACGTAGAGTCTTAATAAAGTCACATTCCACCATTTTCTTTATTGCCATGAACTTGTTTTGGCAAGCTTTGTTTGTCCTTAATCCATGAAACATCTCTTGAACTATAAGGATAATGGTCGAGATCAATTTTCCGGCTACAAAAGCCGATTGAGTTTCCTAGATAAGTGTGGGAAGGCAGCCCTTTAATCTTTGACTAACACCTTAGAAATAACCTTATATCCAACGTTACAGAGACCTATCGGTCTAAGTTATGTCATCCTCGTTGGTCTCTCTGTTTTGGGCATCAGACAAATATTTGTAATGTTCAGCCCGAAATCCATCTTTCCAGATATTAGAAAATTATTAACCAGTTCCAAAATGTATTTTTTATTGTAGGCCAAGAGTTATATTTTTTCTATATTTTTATAACTTATTTTACTATTTTTCTGTTACATAAGGGTAAAATCTGTCTAAAATGACCAAAGGTATCAAAAATTCTATTGGGACAAATAAAAAGTTGAAAGTGTCTCTTTTTTCCAATTCTCCCTAAAAGATTTTCGGTGTTTACTAAATCTATATATGTAAAGTAGACTTTTCTCTCTTCTTATGGCATGTGGATGGGAGGTTTGTTGACATATGTCCTTTTTTTTGTCTTTTTTTGACATTTTAGATCCGTTTTCTTTTAGATTATTGCATTTGGTTCACTATTTTCTAATTATGGACTATCAAACCTTTCTCACACTAACCATCATCATTTGAAGTTTGTTAATCTATTTTATTGTTCAAAAAATTACAAAGCGAATAAAGAATAAGTAAAAAAATAAAAAATGTATTTTAAGTATTTAATTTATTCATAGCTAAAAATAACATAAACTTTCGCTATTTTATTATTTTTTTACTATTTTCTATTATTTCATTTACAACTATATATTTATCTTAATATTAACCAAACTAAAGCAGAATACATAATCTAAACATAGAACCTCAATAATCACAGAGAAAAAAAAATGTCAAAGTAACACTAACTCAATAAAGGTCCAGAGCTCAAAGGCGATCAAGAACGAACTAACTTACCCCACTTTATTATAGAGTGTCTTGGCCAGAACAATCAAAAGTCTGAAAAATGTGGAAAGATAATTTTGAGATAAAGCAATCTCTCGAACACAAAGAAGCGTGATCAAAGACCAATGCAAAGAACCAAGAAAGCGGGTTAGAGGAAGAATAATCAACAACAGGCCAAAATCACCAAGAAGCAGGAAGAGACATACATAACGAACGATAAGCACAACCACCAGCTAAGAGGTAAGAAGCACCTCAAAAACTAAACAAACACAAACAATATGTTTATGCTGGTGAAGAACCACAAAGCTCTGGATAGAATGGACCAACGATCCAAGAGACTAATACCGCACACTTATACTAAGGGAAGCAAGGTAAGAAGAGAACAACCTGAGTGAGGGAGAACGGAAGCCAACCCCCGAGAAACCAGAGCCCAGATTTGAGACCAAAAACAATCTTCCAAATCTACGGAGCATACTTGGAGGAGAACACTATCCAAACCTAGAGTGGCAAACATGGCGAAAGGGAGAGTCACAGAGACCCAAGTAGCGATGAAAGCTGCAACGAGATGAGGGAACATAGATGGAAGAGTAGACAAAAAGAAATCATCAAATCGTGGAGCCGTCCTCAAGCTATAGAAGTGAGATCACCAAAAACCATATCTTGAAAACCAAGACGAGAAGGGACTATCGATAGTAAGCCAGCGACGAGGAAAACAACTTCAAAGACGACTAAACTCTGACCCAACCCAAAGAGATGCAGTTCCTAACATGAGTTGAATCTAAGGAAGAAGAGGAGAAAAAAGTGAGGAAGAACAAGAGCACATATGTGAGTCTTTTTCAGTGATGGTGAGAATCACAGCACACTGGAAAGGTAAACGAAATGCATAAATGGTGACGGCTCAATGTAAAAATATAGGGAGAGAGCACAAACATCTTTAAAAAGTAATCCCTGAAACTATTAGCCTTAGAATCAACAAATGCCTAAATGTAAAATTATTGAAATTCAATATGCATTACATCACAAACTCAATTCACCACTAATAAGTACTATTACACCCTTAACAACTAACTATTAAAAAAACAAACACATAATATGTTGGCATATCACTTATTAATACATAACATAATAAAAATATCAAATAATGCTCTTAACAAATAAAAACGATCACATAATTAGTTAACTATATCATCCGAAAAATAAAATTTAACCCTAGTAATAAAATATAGAAAAATATATCTTTCCAGTAACGCCTCACCATAAAAAGCTGGCTTAAGTTTCTAACTTTCAATTTATTCATCAGCACAAACTCAAATAAAGATCTTCTGCATCGTCAACAATAAATGTCAAGAAACACAAAAAATAATAAAATGAATAAATAAGAAAGCATAAATCTTTCTCTACGATGGGAAAACTCATCAGTGTCACCGCATCTCCTCCTCTCTGTGTCCGATCAAAGCTCCTCTGTTTCTCACTTGTCTACTTACTCACCACACTTTCCCTGATTCTCTACGTCTCTCTCTCAAGAAACCAATGCATCTTTCGATACTCACCGTTCGATCCGATCCAAACAAAAAGGTTCTCGTTTCCTTCTTCTTACGGTGAACACAAATACGCTTTTCCTACTCATAGATCTTCTTGCTCTTCCCCTGTTTTCTTCTCAGGTATTTATTTATTTATTTTTTTTATTTTTTTGAATAAATGTTAAATTTTTATTCATCAAAAAAGTCTGTATACATAGTGTGACCCATGTTTAATGAGATAATCTTTCAAACTATGCAACTACTCTCCAAAAAAAAAACTAATCACACTCGAGTAAGGAACCAGAATTGCATAAGTTCCCCCATTCCTTTCACACCATGGTTTCTTATCAAAGTAATCTTGTTACGAATCCCTTTATCAATCATTCTCTTCAACGTAGTCAGAGGCAACAACTTATCTCCATGAATGATCTTATTGCGTTACCTCCAAACCGCATATAGGACCGCTTGAAAAGCATATCTCACACAGAACAGCCGCTTCCTTTCCATGGCCTCATCTCCAATAATGCTTACTATCTCAGACCATACATTGGTGTAAGAACTGCATAGAATGCCCCTAGCGATATGTTCCCAAATCTGAGAGGAGAAAGCGCACATAAAGAACAAGTGGTTTCTTGTCTCTGGAGCACTCTTACATAGGGCACAAGTAGTATCAATCCCCTGATTCCACTTAGCAATCCTATCCAATGTAGTCATTCTATCAAGCATCGATAACCAGGTCATGAAAGCGAACTTCAGCGTCGCTTGAGTAAACCAAATACCTCTGGCCCAACTGCAGGAACTTTTGGCATTACGCAGCATCCACCATGTCTCATGTGTAGAGAACTTCTGCTTAAATCCCAATCTTCCCCTCCATAGACTTTTTTTTTTGTCACTGTTCCCCTCCATAGACTAACGTCTTTCTTTTCTGGTCTCAACTTCTCTGCAATGATATTCAACTCAGCTTCAATATCATGTAACAATCCCATACGATGCCTTCTCCGTCGTCTTCGGCTATACAGAACAGCTTCCTCTATAGTTGCTCCCCTGTTAACCCCCATATCTATTATTCCTCTTGCTCCGAACAGATCAACAAGCACACCTCTATCCAGTATTTATTTACCAATATGTTATTTTTCTTTATCTTCAGGATCTTACATTATGGGTTATTTTCGGGTAATGATTTGGATATTGTATTTGCTGTTTGATGTGAATAAGATTACTGGACAGTATTGAATGAGATACATAGTATCTGCAGAGTGTCATCATCATCTGAAACTTTGAGATACATTCACGGCAAAAGCGAAACTTTCGGTGGAAACTTCAGTACCCAGAAGAGATTTTCTTACTTTAATCATTCGAACAACGACGTCGAAGTTCCATGTGGTTTTTTCAGAGATTTCCCGATCAGCAACTCCGGTGAGATATCATCCATTGTTTTAAGAAAAAAAAAAAGATATTCGTTAATCAGGCTGAATCACCTGTTTTGTTAATTACAAAATGTAAAACACCGAGTAAACAGGAGAAAAACAGGATCATAACGGTATATAATCATTTTCTTGTATTTATATTGGATATTTTTCATTCAAGCATGTATTTAAAATTTCTAAAAATAGTGATTAGCTCACAAACATCTCTTATTTATTACTACTTTTTGTTTATCGCTATAAAAAAAATTCTCACTACAATTTCTATTTGTATTTGACTATTTTCCTGTGCTTTGGTAGATAGAGTTGAGATGGATAAATGTGAACTAGTAGTTGCATCAGCCATTTTCAACGATCATGATAAAATCATACAACCAGTGGGACTTCGAGTTAAGACACTAGAAACCGTTTGTTTCTACATGTTCATAGACAACAAAACCCTAAACTCTCTCTCCCACCACAATGTCATCTCTAAAAACAATCCGAAAGACTACAGAATAGGCGCGTGGAGAATCATCAAAATCTCAGAGTCAGATAATCTATACCCTAATCCGGCTATGAACGGGGTTATACCAAAGTATCTAATACACAGATTGTTTCCAAACTCAAAGTTCAGTATATGGGTCGACACAAAGATCCAGCTCATGATTGATCCGCTACTTCTGATTCATTCCATGTTGGTGATTCCCGAGGTTGATATTGCGATATCTAAGCACCCCTTCTTTGTAAATACAATAGAGGAGGCTATGGCTACTGCACGGTGGAAGAAATGGGGAGATGTTGATGGGCTAAGGATGCAAATGGAGACTTATTGTGAGCATGGTTTAAAGCCTTGGAGTTCTCATAAGTTGCCATATCCTACAGGTAATAAAATTTTCCCTAACGAACAAGGTGATAACTTATGGAATTGGATGATGCTATTGATAGAGCAGAGCTCTTGTTATATACAATTACAGAGGAGGTATTTACGGTATGCGTATATACAGAAGTTATGACAAGGAGATGATTGAGCTAATGTAATATATGCTCATGAATGTGAAGATAGTTTCGTTATCCTAATATCCCCCCTCAAGACGGACCGCCTTGTGCTAGTCCGATCTTGGAGCATAGTTGTTGATGTTTAGCATGGGAGAGAGGCTTGGTTAAAGCGTCAGCGAGTTGATCGGCCGAGGTAACGTGAGTGACACGCATATGACCAGCTTGAACATGACTGCGGACAAAGTGATAATCAAGAGCTAGATGCTTCATTCGGGAGTGAAAGACAGGGTTTGCTGCAAGGTACGTGGCGCCTATGTTGTCGCAATAGATCGTTGGAGGTGCAGTTGTCTTGATGTGCAATTCGGTGATGAGAGAGAGCAGCCAGCAAACTTCAGCAGCTGTGGAAGCAATAGACCGATACTCAGCTTCAGTCGACGAGCGAGCAACAGTGGCTTGTTTCTTAGAAGACCAGGCAATGGGATGCTTCCCAAAGTAGACGATATAGGCACCTGTGGATGTGTAATCATCGCGATTCCCTGCCCAATCTGCATCTGTGAAGGCGTGTAAGGCAGGTGTGTTGCTCGCAGAAAGAAAAATTCCAGTGGTCATACTACCAGACAGATAGCGAAGAACACGTTTAACTCCATGCCAGTGTTCATCAGTGGGCTTGTGCATAAATTGTGATAGCTTGTTGACATCAAATGAGATGTCTGGACGAGTTAGGGACAAGTATTGAAGACTCCCAACAGTGGCACGGTATTGAGTCGGATCAGACAATGGCTTGCAGGAGTCAAGCGTTAGTGGTTTGTATGGACACATTGGCGTGGAAACTGGGTTGCAGTCTTCCATCTTGATTCTCTGTAGTAAATCTGCAATATAACGATGTTGTGTCAGTAACAAGCCATGAGAAGTTCTATGAGCTTCAATGCCTAAAAAATAAGAGAGAGAGCCAAGGTCTTTGAGAGAGAATCGTGTAGATAGAGCCTTTATGAAGTGTTCCATTTGCTGTGTGTTGTTCCCGGTGAGAACAATGTCATCGACATACACTAGCATGTAGAGAAGAGTGCCATTTTGATTGTAAATGAAGAGATTGGCATCGGCAAGGGAATTTTTGAATCCAGAAGAAAGCAAGAATCGCTTGAGCTCAGTGTACCAAGCCCTTGGTGCTTGTTTAAGTCCATAGATAGCCTTGTTGAGCTTACATACAGCCTTTGGATTGTCTTGATTGATGAACCCCGGTGGCTGCATCATATAGACTGTTTCATCAAGCTTGCCTTGCAAGAAAGCATTGTTGACGTCAAATTGTCGGATTGGCCATTGGTTGGAGATGGCGAAACTTAAGACCAAGCGGATGGTAGCTGGTTTGACAACAGGACTGTATGTATCTTGATAGTCAAGACCATGTTGCTGAGTGAAGCCTTTGGCGACTAGACGGGCCTTGAATCTGTCCACCGAACCATCAGCTTTGCGCTTGATCGTGAAGACCCATCTGCATCCGACAACATTAGCTGCGTGCACTGGTGAGTGTAGATCCCAAGTATGATTGCGAAGCTGTGCATTAATCTCATCACACATTGCTTTCCTCCATCTAGGATCCTTTAATGCTTCTGCCACAGACGTTGGTATTCTCTCTGTTGTAGGAACCACAACAGCAGAAAGATTGAGTTTGTCTACTGGTTTGCGCTTCCGTGTAGATGCTCTCTGTGGCTGGTGTTGGACAGGATTTGGTGCAGCTGGAGGTGCTTCAGTAGAAGGTATGATCGTGGGTTGTGTTGACTGTTCGGGTGGTGGTATTGGTGGGGCTGCTGCGGCAGTAGAAGTTGTGGTTGTTGGAGCAGAGTTTGGAGGCTGTAAGACTGGCACCGGAGCAGTGGATGGAGGAGCCGGAGCTGTTGATGGAGGAGCCGGAGCTGTTGATGGAGGAGCCTGAGGCTTTAGAGGAATAACAGTAGTAGTCACATGATCTGCGTTTGATGTAGCTGCAGGAACATTCTCATCAAAAGAGTCAGATGTAAGCGGGTTAGGCAACTCAAAGGGAAAAAAATATTCATGGAAAACAACATGTCTAGAAGTATATATCCTAGATGTTGTTCTATCTAAGCAATAATAGGCACTTTGAGTTGTAGAATATCCTAGAAATACACATGGAGAAGAGCGTGCATCAAGTTTATGAGAGGTGTATGGTTTTGTCCAAGGAAAACAAAGACAACCAAATATCCTCAACTTAGAGTAGTTTGGTATGTGACCGAATATAGATTCAAAAGGAGACTTCATCTTTAAAACTGGAGTAGGCATTCTGTTGATTAGAAAAACTGATGTTGCTAGAGCATATGGCCAGTAATTCTTTGGCATCGAGGCATGAGATAACAGAGCAAGACCGGTTTCAACTATATGTCGATGTTTCCGCTATGAAATGCCATTATGCTCAGGCGTATGGGGAGGTGAAGTATAATGAGAGATGCCATTAGCAGCTAGAAAAGCAGTAAGTGCAATATACTCACCTCCATTATCAGTGTAAAGAGTTTTAATCTTGCTTTGAAAACGATTTTCAACTAAAACCTTAAAGCGTTGAAAGACTTCTGAAACCTGAGACTTTCTTTGTAAAGGATAAAGCCAAGTATAACGTGTAAAACGATCGACGAAAATCACATAATATTTGAAATTATCTATGGACAGAAGAGGTGATGTCCATACATCTGAAAACACAACTTCGAGAGGAGAAGTAGAAATAAGAGTTGAAACTGAAAACGGCAACTTGTGCATTTTATTAATCGAGCAAGCATTACAAGGCTTGTTCTTTAAAGCTTTTGAAGATAATGGTAAATGAAAAGTAGAAAGCATAGTTTGTAAAATAGAAGCAGCCGGATGGCCTAAACGCGAATGCCAATCAGATAGAGTTGTGCTAGTAGCCGAAGCAAAGGAAAGAGATGGTGGTGTAGAGGTTGGTGCTTTCGGCCACTGGTAGGTACCATTTTCAGGTTTGCCTTCCAGACGAAGAGCTCCCGTACTCAAGTCTCTGACCTGAAAATATGTTGGTGTGAAAGTTACAGCAACTCCGTTAGTTTTGCAAAGTTGAAACACTGAAAGTAATATCTTGTCTAAGGCAGGCACAAAGAGAACATTATCAATAAAGAAGGGATGTTTAAGAGAAGGAAGAGATAAAGAACCGGTATGTGAGATGTTAAGGCCAGAGCCATCGCCAAGTATCACATCATCTCCTCCATTATATGGCGTGTGCAAAGAGAGATTTGCGATGTCTGAAGTCATGTGGTGGGACGCGCCAGAGTCAAGAAGCCAAGTGTTGGCATCACCGTTCATCATGGCTACATTGGCACGAGGGTACCACGTTTGTTGCTGAAACTGTGGACGCCAGGCTTGATTTGAGGTGTTGGTACCACGGATGATCTGGAACTCTGGACAGTTCTTGGCGCTATGTCCTTGAATCCCACATGCTTGACATCGTCCTAAGTAAGGTCGTGAGCCACGATTGTATGAGCCTTGATTGGAGTTGTAAGAGCCTTGATGAGAGTTGTGTGATCCTTGGTTAGAGTAGTTGCGGTTGTTGTTGTTGCGATTGGGACCTCGCCAGTTGTTCTGCATATTGGAGTTCCGAGATCTTGTATCAGTTGCATTCGCTGTGACTGGAACATCTAGACTTGCTGCTGGTTCCTTACAGAGAAGCATTGCCTCTCTGTTCAAGAGACGTTCATGAAGCTCTGCAAACGAAATAGCTGAGTCTCTACCATGTATCGCATCAATATCGGGTTTGTATTCATCAGGCAGACCAGCGAGAACATTCTTCGAGATGGCTTCAAGATCCATTGGTTTACCAAGTTCGGCGAGTTCATCAGTTTTGGTTTTGATGGTCCTGAGGTATTCAGAGATCGTCTTGGTTCCTTTGGTGCACTTATTGACTTGATTTTTCAGCTGGCGAATATGACCTCTGGACGGATTACCAAAGGTTTGTGCAAGGAGGTTCCAGATCTGAGCTGTTGTGGTGGCGCTGGAGACGACAGACTGAAGCGGTGTTGATATTGCTCCAATCAATGCGCTATAGAGGAGGCGATCTTGACGTCGCCAAGGAGTGTAGTCCGGATTGACTACGTTCTGGCCTTCAGCATTGAGGATGGTCGCTGCAGCCATAGTTGTTTCATCAAGGAAACCGTGAAGCTCAAGGCCTTCAAGAAGAGCACAGATCTGTTTACTCCACATCAAATAGTTAGCATTTGTCAACTTGGTAATGTTTGACATGTTGACAGTGAAGAGCGTGCTAGATGGATCTCTGGCATTGAAGACTGTTGTAGTCTCAGCAGAGGAGCTATCGTTGGCCATAGGTAACAGAAAGAATGGAGGTTTTTTTTTTTTTATAGAAGAAACAGAGAAGAACGAAGAAGAAGAAGAAACAGAACCGAGAGAAAGGAAAAAAATTTGAGGATCTCAGAGCTCTGATACCATGATAACTTATGGAATTGGATGATGCTATTGATAGAGCAGAGCTCTTGTTATATACATTTACAGAGGAGGCATTTACGGTATGCGTATATACAGAAGTTATGACAAGAAGATGATTGAGCTAATGTAATATATGCTCATGAATGTGAAGATAGTTTCCTTATCCTAATACTAGGTTTGTTGTTTTTAGTGATTACTTAATGATGTATTAGTTGTCTTTGCCCGGTATAATTAGGAACATTAGGGGGGAAATCTGTAATAGAATAATCTATCTCAAATTGTTAACAGTCAGTTTCGTACATATGCCCATAATTTAATTGGATAGGGGATCCAATACTGCAAGCTTATGTTGATAAATTTCTTTTTCAAATAATATTGGTATGATTTTGTAGGCAAAAAAAATGTTGGTAAGATTTTAGACTTCAACTGATAATATTGGTATGATTTTGAGGCTATTTAAATTAAAATCCACTGAATATTTTATCTATCAAGTGTAGTTTTCAAATAAACTATATTATTTAAAATCAAATAATCTTTTTAATCAAGTAATCTTTCAAATCAATTATTTTCTTTATGCATAATGTATAGTTAGAGTAATCTTCACTCTTAAGTGTGTTAATCATCTTAAGGTAATCATCTTTAGGAAAACAGATACATTTCCTTGCCTAGAATGTTGGTGTTTACTCTTATTACTTTGCAATAAAGACTAAAGACGTCAGTCATGTCTTATACATGAAGGTTGGCTCTAGTTGGTTAGGTTATGTTCGTTTTACTTGTTGATTTTCAAAAAAGGAGTCACGGGTAATCATGGAAAACCACATTTTCAATTATTCAATTCGTGGAGAGATAACTAGCTCCTTTAAAAACAAAATTATGTAGTTGATTATATATAGAGAAACTAAGGAATATACGAAGAAGAGAATTGAATTACAAACAACAACAACAACAACAAATTGTTTGTTGGACATATATTCATTTAGAATAAGATAAATCACAGTTGCAATCAAAGAATCACGGCGTGGTCCCATATAACAGATCAATGAGAATAACAGATAGCTAGCTGGAATAGAAATGATATAAGAGAACATATAACAGATAGCTAGCTGGAATAGAAATGATATAAGAGAACATTATTTAAATGCATACAACTGAAACTAGACTAGTTTTGTTTTCTTAGATATGGATGGTAATAATACTATCTTTACGAGTATGTTTTAATTGGATATTAACGTTCTTAGAAAAATAAGATTTTCCATGTTAATTTTAATGATCAGCGCATTTAAGTTTGCGTGGATGTTTTCCCATATTCAAATAATATTTTTTATATTTTGTTTTGACTAGATGTACCAGATAGTGCGATGATACTGAGAACACATGGAATAAGAAGCAACCTTTTCTCGTGCTTCATGTTCAACGAGTTAGAAGCGTTTAACCCGCGAGACCAGTTGGCGTTTGCGTTTGTGAGGGATCACATAAACCCTATGGTGAAAATGAACATGCTTGAGGTCGAAGTTTTTGAGCAAGCAGTTGTTGAATACAGACATAATCTCAAGAATATTAAGACATCTTCGTACGAGGAGCAAGAAGAAGAACAGAAACAAGAATCATCGTTGAGAATAATAAAAAAAGAGAAGAAGATGGTTAGATAATGAATCTTGGTCTCTCAATAGTAGTAGTTGTAAGAGTTATCTCATGGAGATGTGGGGTGAACACCATTGATTTTTTCCCTCATGGATCCGCTATTTTAATTTGTTTATATCATTTCAACTATAGGTTTACAAAATAGTATTAAATATATATATATATATATGTATGTATATATATATATATATATATATATATATATAAGATATATACATGTCTTTCGAAGTAGTGTTGTTTCCAAACGAGAATTGAAATCAATACTACTTAATTATTTGGACCGTGTTTAAAAAAAAAAAAAAAAAAAAAAAAACTCTTCTTTAGCAGTTTTTATATTTAAAATTGATAGACATTTTAAAAAGTACACACTAAGTAGAACGTAGTTCGTTTAAGAAGACGAAAATATGATTAAAGATGGTTGAAATGAGAGGTTAAATACAATTCAACTCGAGGTTACTGCTTGCGTTTAACTTTATATGTTATACGATTTTTTATATTTTACATTTATTTTTCTATTGGTTAAAATGAGATTAAGTATATAGGTAATAATGTTTTATTTAGAAAATACTTAAATTAAATGTTTTTTAATTTGTGTTCATAAATCTAAAATAATGATTAAAATGAAATGTATGGAGTATAAAATAAATACTATAGTAAAAGATGTTTTTCTACCTCTTAATCATTGTAAGTCGATTGCATTTATGAAAACAATGACTTACTGAAAAAGATAGAGAAAAAACACAAACAAATCCTCAATAAGATGATTTTTATTTTAGCAAAAAGATGAATTTTAGCTAACGAAAGCAAGAAAAATAAAAAGTCAACGTATACCGTTGACAAATCATTTCTCATCCTCGAAAGCAGATACAGGAAAAGAACGTGACAACCCGGACGGACCAGCAAAAGTGATTTTAGTCGTATCTTGATCATCAACGTAAATCTCAGAGATGGTAACCCAAATCAAAAGCTCTTTGCTCTTGATTCCAGTAAGACTGCGCATCCTACGTTTCTCGACGAAAGCCGTAACCTCCGAGTCGTACGATACGTTTTTGCCGATGGCTTTAAACTTGTGCTGAACCTTGTTCTTCATCTTGATCCATATATAACCGGTCGATTTGTTGAAACCGATCTCGGTCATTGTGTCTAAAGGGAGAAGTCCCTTAGGTAAGTTCATGGTTGATAAGATCTCGTGGGCTTTTTGTTTGCATATTAATACGCCATTGACGATTTCTGCTCCTTTTCTTTGATCTTGATTGGTTTCTTGAGACGACATTAGGTTATGAGATGTGTGCTTTCAGGGAGTTTTGATTGGTCTCTCTTATATAGGTTCTCGACTCTTGAGTCTGTTGACGTGTTGAGAGATTATTTGAATAAAATTATGAAATTGGGTCTGTGAAAGAGAAAGTAGCGGCGCTTAAATGTAAGGAGAAAATGGTAATCGAGTGTATATTACCGGACAGACGTGCGTACTACGTAGGTTGGGAGTGGGATCCATGCACTTTGGATTTGTGGAATATAATTTTATTTCTTTACAACTCGTGGAATTTTGAATATTTTTTCTTGGGATAAAATATTTTTTTGTTAGTTACCCTCCGTTCCTAAAAGATCCATGTTATAATTTTTTCACACTTATTAAGAAAACATTTAAAATTGTATTTTCCAATACATTGTTTTCCTTAATTAGTTATTTTCAATAACTTTTAACCAATAAAATTTTATTAAACACAATTGTATTTTTTGAAAAGTACATTTTTTCATTAATTAATGCCTTGAAAATGTAAAAAATGTATCTTTTTAAAACAATTTTTTTTCTAAAAAATGGATCTATAAGGAACAGAGCGAGTATTATTATATACTAGTGGTATTCCGGCGCGTAGCACCGAATTCGTATGTTTTATTCTTTAATAAATTCAAAATTGTTTTCGTTATCCATTTTGATAGTGATTAGTGACAGTAGTGTAAGTAATTTTCACTGATTGATTCAATAAAAATATAATAAATAGTTGATAGTTGCATCAATGTAAATATATTTGAATTTAAAACATAAAGCATAGTTGATGTTCCAAAAAAAAACATGTAAATGCATGTTTTGTTTTGTGATTATCTTATTAGAATGAAGATATTAAATGTGTTCATCTTTTTAAAATAGTAACAAACATCGATGTTTTGTCGATGTCAGGATGTGGCAATCTGTGAGAGGCTTCACTGTAGATGTATTGGTTATATATTTTGGCCTTCGATTATGAATCCAATAAGTGAATTCTTAATCATGGTCCAACATTGATTGGACTCGACATGATTATTTTCCCAGGATACCTTATCCAGATATTCTATCATGTATAAAGATAAAGACCATTACAAAATATTTTCGTTGATGTATTTTAATAGATTTTAAATCTAAATACAATCTACTGTTATTCGAATGATAATTTTAAATTCTATTTTAAAATCTAGTGTTATTCAATGAATGATTTAAATTATGTTTTGAAAATCAAGTGTTATTCAACTTTTAAGGATTTTAAAATTCTTTGTATTTTCAATTGATTTCAAATCATTTCTTATGGAGTCTCATGAATAAATGAGTGAACTTAAAATCCAAAGCCTACTGCAAAGATTTTAGAATTCTTGAACTTTAACAATTTTAAAATTTGATGGATTGCAAATCGCTGATTGGATAACACCACCTTAAGAAAAAGCTATTTTACAACATTTTCCAGAAAAAAAAATCTGATGGTGGGACCAAGGAAGCTGTTGCATATAAGCGTAGATATTAGAATAAGAAAAACGAATTTCAAATGAAATAAACAAACACAATCATTGAATTGAATGAAACCATTGTTCTTCTACGTCAATCTCGCCAAGGTCGCACTTTTTGGCTATGGAACTCATCGTCTGAGCTTTGATGTTTTTGGACTCTATGATCTGTTTCTATAGCGGATGTGATTGTCTGTGAAAATCTGTGTTACTTTTACCTACTCAAAAAGGCTCAATATTTTTCTGAAAATCTTTTGTGCTTTAGTTGTGTTTGGATCGCAAACTATTGTAGCTTTTGTTTCTTTAAGAACGATGGAGCCACTAACTGAGTTTTTTTAACTCGTACTCCATGTAATATTTTTTTATATAACTTTATTTAATAGTTAAAACTTCAACAATAAATTGGGTTTAATATAAAATAGATTAAATTGCTAAAGCTTTTTACGATAAGAAAATCAAAGGACATGTTCCGTAAATAACTTGCGTCAATAGTCAAAAGTCAAAACATCCACCACTGCATTGGTTTTAGTAAAAAATAGATAAGAGTTACTAAAGCTTCGTCCGATAAGAAAATAAAAGGAAGACAAAACAACAGAAGAAAATTTAGTAGGGATTTGTGTTTTTTTTTGACGTGGAGCTATGCCAAGCGTGGCTTCTTCTTTCCATTCTCATTTGGACCATCAACCGGTTTGGTTGACGCAAGACGACCACCTCCTGGTACCACAGATGAGGATGGTTGATGGTTGGCATTTGTAGTCTCTCCGAGTTCTCCTGACACACCATATGGTAGCTCAACATCAGTTTTATTGTCACCATCAGAAACCTTGGATTCTACTGGATTCTCTCCATGCATAACATCATCAGCACTATGGTCACCACTCTGTTCAGAATGCAGTAATGATCATGAATATATTCTTTAGGGAAAAAGATATATTAAGACAGTATAACGTACCAACATCAATAACAAATTCTGGGAGAGGTGCATCCCGGCGTTCAGAAAAGATTGATACAGGAAATGGTGAAGGTTTGCTGTTTGGGACTGAAGTTGACCTCACCTAACTTGAGCTGGAAGAATGAAGGTCCTGCCAACAATATCAGCAATAAACTGTGGGAGTTCGTTGTCCAGCATTGACACCTGCACCCTGCAAACCCGAGACACCTTAAATTTAGAAAACTAAACACATGAGGAAGAGTAGTATGTAATTCTAAATAGCCGAATATATGGCATACCAAAATATGGGCAGCTTCAGAAGCTTGAATGTTGGTTAATTTTACCATCTCTATACCAAAAGCAACAAAGACAGCGTCATTAGTCTGGTCCGATACAAACAGGCTGTACAGGAACATGATCTTATTATGAATCATTATTTGGATACCAACAAAGAACGGTCAATATGTCCGAAACAGCTCAACACGATACCAGGAGACATTGAACATATATTAAAAAGTATGGTAGCGTCGAGAAATATATGGAAGTAGAATACAATAATTGGATGAGCATGGCCATTAGATCATCACCTGAGAACACCCACAGCACTGGTATTATCACAGACGATGCATGTGAAAGAAGAAATATCTCCCTAGAGCTTATGTTCACATTTAGAACAACACGACGTAAAAGAACATCCATGACCTAAATACAAATTTTATAAAATATATCATCTATTATTCCTTTTATGATGTTAGCACTACACTCATCATGGTAGTTTTGTGTGCTGTTTACGATGATTATATAGAGTTGTACGAAGGCGGCCAAATGAAAACAGACCTCGAAAAACTGTGATCGTGATAGCCAAGAGCATGAGTTGGTCGTAATTGCGAAACAGAAAGCTCTCCTCGGGATGGGGTGGATAGAAACATGGGTGTCACCAAATCAGAAATTTGGGTTGCTTCTTGTAGCACCAAACACACTTAGCTCATACAGCCCTCCTTGTTTCAAGATGTGTTGAGCCGGTGAACATTGATTGATGTCTGGATTAGCGAAGACTGATGAGGAGAAGTGAAATAAGATAACATCGAATTGAAAAGTTGATACATATCAAAAAAAAAAAAGAATTGAAAAGTTGATAAATGAAAGCAGAGAAATTGATAATCAAAGTACCTTCCAATCAATGAGCATCATTGTTTTCAAGACAATCTCTCTACAACAACCTCAACTCTGTAAAAAAAAAGTTTGGATCAGACAATTTGTTAGAGAAATAATGTAAGCTATGAATTGGTAAGATGTTAGGGATTTGCAAGAGGGTCTATATATATACACGGAATGAGGTTGCAAAAGCAGTAATCTAAGATACATTGAAGAGAAAGTAGTGGGATTCCTTGTTGATTGAAATTAATACGGACCGTTACGTTGTCGAAGATGGTGAAGAGAAAGGGGTAGGACTACAAAGACGAAGCTCCGACAGAGAGCTCTAGGTCAGAGCAAAAACAATAACAACTTTGTCTTAAAGCCCAATAAAATATCAGAAGCCCAGATCATTAAACTGTTGAGGAAAGGTGATAAAAAGATGGTGACACGTGTCAAGGAAACCACCCCTCTCTCTGAGGACGTGGATGAAAGAGGAGAGAGAGCATAGTCTACTTTATTGTATAAGATGTCAAAGTCTAGTTTAAGAGAGACTGAGAAAGTAATATTAATGTTAGAACTCGTTTTTAATGAAGTTGTTTTTATCATTTTGTGGGTTGTTTCGATTCATTTTATTATTTTTTGTGTTTCTTGACATTTAGTGTTGATGATGCAGAAGATCCTTATTTGAGTTTGTGCTGATGAATAAACTGAAAGTTTGAAACTTACACTATCAAGATTTTTTTATTCGAACCAAAACGGATAACGAATCAAAAGTCCAATTATACACACATATATATATATTATTTTTATTGTTTACAAATAGGGCTGGATAAAATATTTGTAAATTTTGATTTGATTTGTTATCCATTTTGATTCGAATTGAAAAATCTGTATATTCGTAACTCTATGAAACAAATGAAATACTAAAATGCAATATCCATAAAAAATAAAGCAAATCAGAAATACTAATATTTTTAAGAACGTATATCCGATTCGATCCGTTATATGCATACATATATATATATATATTTAAAGAATTATATATATATATATAACTTCATGTATACTTATTTACAAAGTCTCATACTCTTAAACTCTATAATTAAATAACTGAAAATATAGCAATAAATCCTTCATTAAAGATATAATCTAGTTATAGAGTTATTAATATATACAAAACTTAATACTTATATGTCAAATTTTAATTTCAAAAAGTATATTCAAGATTCCAAAATCTAGTCCTAAAAATGCAAAAAAATAATTCTTGAACATATATTACTAGACTCTAACTAATGGACAATCATGATTTACAGTTTATATTCACTCATCTATATAGAAACAATTTAGTTTTAGTAATTTTAAATTTACATGATTTAGAATTATTTTTATATTTACATGATTTCAATTTATTTTCCTTAAAAATAATCTTTCAAAATTTTATAAATTAACTTTAAGGTTAAATACATGAGTACACTTTTACATCTGGAGCAGAATTCTCAATGTTATAATGGTAAAAATGTTTACATGTTTTTTACCGTATAATTTCATTACCATTTAGGTTAATACCATCGTGATTTAATTTAATGTATAAATTAAGATTTAAATTCAAATTTTGAATTATTTTTAGAAAATTTCCCAATAAATTATTTAATGTTTGGTAAAAAAATATAAAATATATTAGATCAATGCAAAATGTATTAAACATCAACACTATTTTATTAAAATAAATATCACAAATTATTAATGTGGTGTAGAGCAAGCCCAACCTAGTTTCTGCATATTAAAGAAGAAGCATGCAAGCAACCTAAAAGCTCATTTAACCACAAAAGCAAAAGCATGGTTGGCGTTCGGGTACCCGTCTGGTTCGGATCGGGTATTTCGGATTTTCGGGTATTTTTAATTCGGATTCTGTTATTTCAGATCGGGTTCGGATATTTTGAAACAAAAAAAATTAAAAATTTTATTTTTCAAGTTTCTTGCATTTAAAAATATAATTTCACTTAACTAATTTTTTTTATTTTTTAATAGATTGAATGGTTAATAGATTTGGACATAACATTTTTAAAAAAAAAAGACACTAATTTGGTTATTGTTTTTAAATTTCAGATTTAACTTTTGTTAATTCTTGAAACAAAAAACTTGAGATGCATTTTAAGTGAGTAGCAAATCATTTTCTTCGTAATTATATGTATATTGTATGAACTTAAAATATGTGTAGTATCAATATAAATATTTTAAATAAAATGAGAGATATAAACTATAAATATAAGGTTAGTAATACATATGTTCGGTTATTTTCGGATATCCATTCGGGTTCAGATATCCAATTTCTCCTAATTCAATACCCGTTCGGGTATTTTGCTACTTCAGTTCGAATTTAGGTTCAAATTTTTCGAATCGGATTCGGATATGGGGTCGGGTATCGGGTAAAATGCTCACCCATAAGAATGTATGGTTTCCGCCCCTTTTTAATAAATCATTCAAGCTCTCTCCTGTATTAATTAAGGAATAATGTTGTAACCTTGTACGTTGTGTATTTCGTATTAGTTAATGTACGCATAGCCTCTCTAAAGATGTCACTTATATAACACACCTCTTGGGTCTTGAATGGAATCCATCTATATAAAATATACCGAAAAAAGACAAGAGATAAACTATATATTACTCTATCTACTATTTCAACGTGCAGGGCGTTAAATGCAGATAACCTACGGATTTCATGGTTTTAGAAGGTATATTATATATATATAGATTAACCAATAAAAAAATATTAGAAAAGCTTATTAAATACATAAGATAAAAATATAAAAAAAATTAACAAAAGGGTGATGTTCAATATACCGAATCTGTTTTTGCATGTTCACCCTTCAATATACCGGATTACACTTCATTTTCTGCATGTTAAAGCAAACGTATGCTTTATTGGAGGAATATAAATCTCTCTCTCCTACGTTTGCGAGCATCATCCGAGACAGCTTTCAACCACTCTCAAACTCCAAGTGGGTACTTCAACGTCGGTAGACTTCATTATGATCTTTCGAACAACGGTTTTAGGATTTAAAGTGACGTTTCTCTACATGTTTTTTTTTTCCCTCTTTTACTACATCTATCTTTGTTATGTTTAATTATCTTCGTATACCGTTATCGAGTGTACCTTCGGTTGTAATCATCTAAGTTCTTATATAAGTATTTGGTGTTATAAAAACTAGAGATTTTTTCCGCGCTTCGCGCGGATTGTGTCTTATAAATTTATTTTATTTATAATATTATTTTTCGTTTTTTTTCTTTTACATTAACTTCTTGTTTTTTCCAATGTTAGTTTTTCTTAATTTAAATTTATATGTTTATAATTTTTCATTTTTCTTGTTGTAGATGGAGAATTATATTTTTATTGATGGTTTTTTGTATGTGACATAAACTTTTTGAAATTTTAAAATAATGTTATATATAGTACGATTAACACATTAAAGAAGAGAAACATATTCAGGCACATTTTACACAGGTTTTATATGCATAATTTTAAACATTATATATGTATATATTATAAGTTTGAAACATGTAAATGCTTTCTAAAGCTAAATACTTGTTCTGAGTTTACATAACTTATCGAAAGTTTTATATTTTTTTAAATTCAAATCACAGGAAAAAATATCAAAAGTCAGTATAGATGGGTTTTTGAGCTTTTAAATCAACACTGGAAAATTACATGAATCAGATAACAACAGTCTAATAAACAACTGGATAAAATTTGACCGAGCCAAAGATTTTTACACAATATGTTCTTTCTTCTTCAAATTGCGAAGAGCCTATAGGCACAAGAAAAAAA
>NC_027749.1:40112195-40129138 GCF_000695525.1 Brassica oleracea var. oleracea
TCTATCATTCAACCTATTACTTTTTCCAAAGTAAACACTATAATCCTCGTTTGGTTAGCTCCACAAACTAATCTCTTTGGATCAGTTTACTAAAAAAATATGGATACTAATGTCAGAAAAGAATATAAACACTATCAACAATAAATATTGGCACAAGACTATTTGGTTCAAGGAACATATTCCACGTAATGTGTTTATATCATGGCTGGCTTTGCGGAGAAGACTGCCAACCAAGGATCGCTTGAGGCGTTGGGGGTTAAATATCTTCGGAACGTGCGTCCTTTGTAATCTGGAAATAGAGACTCACCATCATCTCTTCTTTGAGTGCTCTTTCTCTCGCTTGATATAGGAGCCTTTTGCTGCTGAAGTTTGGATTTCTCCTCAAGCTGATCTACACTCTGTTGCAGCCTGGATCAATCAACCTCGCGTCAATGCAGATGCGCATGCTACTCCAGTCATCAAGCTCTACTTTCAGTCAACCATCTACCTGCTGTGGAAAGAGCGTAATGCTCGTGTGTTCACAGCTGTCTCCTCACCTTCATCAGTCATCCTTGCCTCTCTCGACCGTATGATGCGTGACCGTCTCCTCTCTTACCCGACAAGTTCTTCTTTCTCTTCTTCTCTACTTCTTTTTATCTTTCTTGTATAAGATCTCCTTAAGGCTTTTTTTACTTTGAGTTGTTGTTGGCTGTTTTTGTTTCCTTGATGTAATAAGTTGTTTAAAAACAACAGTGTAACCTTTCAGAAAATGATAATCTTAACATCTTACCAAAAAAAAACAACAAATATTGACTTATTTATGTGAATATATATTTTATTTTAAATCATTATAATGGACAAATAAAGCACCATAATTTGTACAACAAATTTTCTTAGATTCACCTTATCATACTCACCATTTTACCATTTTAATTACATAATTTTACATGAGCTTCTTCACCCTCCCCGGTTATTTTAATTCAACTATATATATTATAAATTAATAATTTATTTACCCTTGAAGTCTAACGATTAAAAATAGAAAATAATTCAATATAGATATAGGATTCTATTAATAAATTAGCAGTTTCAAATTTGAAATTTCTAGAAATATCAAAAGTCGTATATTAGTTAATTATCTTCTAAATGACATTTATTTCTAATTCTTTTTGGATGAGAATATTTTGGCTGAGGTGGATAGTCTCAAAAGCTTTGAATTTAGTCCATTTTATATAGTAGGATAGAGAAAATAATAATAAAGCAAAAGTATGCATGGTTTTGGAACCTTTTAAGAACAATCATTCAAGTTGTCTTGTGTATTAATTAAGGAACTTTATTGTTGCATCCTTGTACGTTTTCTCTTTCGTTTTAGTTAATATAACGCGTAGGGTCTCTGGAGATGTCTGGAATCGATGGCTACATAATATCGTGAAAAAAGAAAAGAAATAAACTACATAATAATCTATCTACTATTTTTTATATCAACGTGCATGGCGTTAGAAGCAGATAAGCCAAATTGTTTTTCTTAAACCAATTTATATTATTAAATGCAATTGTCACTTATAAATTTACAATTTGCATCACTTTGAAATATGAGAGAACAAAACAGACATTAAAACACTGAAGATACATATAAGAAGCAGAAAAGGAGAATGGCAAAGGAGGAGGAGCCGCTCAGCCCGATGGCACGTATGTTTCAATCATCCGGAACAGACTACTGCACCGTGATCATTGTTGGCTTCAAAACAAAGATTAATCCTGATGTAATTCTTGATGATTTGAAGCAAAACGTTTCCAAACATCCTCGTATCTCCAGCAAACTGGTAACCCTTGATATATTCTGTTTTGCAAT
Organism: Brassica oleracea var. oleracea; assembly: GCF_000695525.1. Taxonomy (NCBI): domain Eukaryota; kingdom Viridiplantae; phylum Streptophyta; class Magnoliopsida; order Brassicales; family Brassicaceae; genus Brassica; species Brassica oleracea. The sequence goes on from NC_027749.1 coordinate 40,114,027, forward strand.
GGTTGATGCATTTCCTCTGCTTTTTTTTTTTTCGATATTACACATAAATTCACATAGAAGAACCAAGGCCCGAGTTTTATAAGATATGTGAACAATACCAAGATAATTTCTTCAATCACGATAAGCAATCCCCCTCCCAATCAGGGCCGTGCGACCACTAACACCTTCCCAAAGCGATTTTTTTTAAAATGAATCTACAATAATAAAAACTATTGTAGTATAGTGTAACAGAACCAAGAACAAATCATTTACCCATTTTTTTAAGGGGAAAAACAATTGTTTCCATATTTTGTTTCGTTTCTCGAAGAAACCATGCATGTTTTCATTCTAATATCTGCAGTTTTTAGCATTTTGATTATCCATAAAACTACTAACGATGCTATGTTTATAAAGTTGTTTTAAATAAGATCTAATTAAAAGAATAAATCATAAGAAATACTTAAATAAAAAATAAATGCCCTTAAAAATAAATGCCCTTAAACCAAGAATAAATCGTAATAAATAAAACTTTTAAAAATTGGAACCAGGTTACAAAAAGAAAAAAAATTTAGATGCCCTAGGCCAATGTTTATTTTTTCCTCATGTAAGCACTGCTCCGCCGCCAAACAATCTCTGTAAATAGCATTTTCTTTACCGCTTATTCTCTCCATTGTATAAGAGCATCTCAAAAAATAACTTCATAACTTCGAATATAGAGCTTTCTGCTCTAAAAAAAACTTTAAAATTTCAAATTTGGAGTTTTGAGAAGTAAAATTTCGTATTTGAAGTTTCACCACTCAAAACTTTAGATTTAAAGTTTTATATTTTTATTTGCATTTTAGTCCTTATAATTAATTAGACTTCACATTTATGTATTTTCTCATTAATCGTTTTAAACCTTAAATTTCTTATATACCATAAATATTTCAAAAATTTTCCTATAAATTCAAATTTTACCCGTAAAAATAAATAAAATTTTGAATATAAGATTTATATTATTTTAAAACTAGAATTAGACAACACGAATTAAAAAAGAAACGTAATACATTTTTTTTTTAAAAAAAGATGCATGAAGACATAATTATTGCCAAATTTAAATATGACAACAACACTAATCGTCTGACAAATTTACTTTAGAACCTCCAAAATCTCTTAAATATTGTCAAAAAAGGTGTAACCAAATCTATGGAATAATGTGATATTTTGGTTGTAGTTAAATATTTAATTATGTATTTCTATTTAAAATTTTATATTTTAGTGTAAGATTTTATTAATTGATATTACTGAAGTATTTTTATATATGTACTAGTTATTTATAAAAGTTTTATGAATTTATATTAGTTAAGATAAATGTAAGGAATACAGTGTAAAATACAAATAATTTTGAAGTTAAATCTGAAGTTTTGCTTTTGGAGAAGAACACCTTGAAACTTCAAATATAGATTGAAACTTCAAATATAGAGTTGTAGAAACTATAAAAATAGAGAGTCTTTTTTGGAGATGATCTAAGTACATCATTCATGTATTATCAATAGACAAATAATTCCAAATCACAATACGTCTATTTTCGTGTTTGCATTTGTTTTGCGCTTCAGTCAAATATTATGTGCTTTTGACGTTGTATTTAATTTAACTACATTTTAACCCGCACATCCGTGCAGATATTTTTTATTTTATAAATGTATTTGATTTATTATAAATATTTTAAATATAATTTTTATTTTAGTATTATATATTATGTAACTCTACAATATTATTGTTTATATTTCTTATTCGGCATTATTAACATATAGTGATTTGTTTCAGACATTTACTTTGTTATTAATTTTTATTATTTACTAATATATTTTCTAGTTCGGCACAATAAAACAACAATATGAAATAATCAAATAGATAAACTCCTTTAAAATAAGTTTTTTTCTTTATTTTATACATTTTGCTATAATACATTTTTAAAATTTATTTATTTGTATTTTAGAAAAGAAATATGTTTAAGATAATTTATATTTACATGTTGTGTTTAAAAAAATATACTTTAAAATATATTATTTTAGTATTTTACAGGATTTATAAGTAAAAACACTGTTTTGTTTAAATAACTAGCCCTATTATTTAAGTAAATTTTATACATAGTAGCATCTATCATATTATTTAGTAAATTTTATTGATATAGGATATTTTCTGGATGTTATGATATTAAGTTTTATTTTTATTTTTAATTCAGATTTCAAAATATCAGATTGCTTTAATTTATACAATATATATAGTTTGTTTTTTCGTGGTGCATTTCAAAAAGATATTCTTTATTATCTATGATTTTATATTTTGTAAAATTAAAATATTATCATTTTGAGTTTGGATATTTATTTTCAAAATATATATTTTTCAACAAAACTTTGAAAAATACACTACTATTTTAAGTTTGAAAGATTACATGAATTTTGAATTTGTTTTGTTAATACGTTAATACTGTATTTTATAAAAACAATATTTGAATTTTTGGTTATTTTGTCTAATTGTTTCTCAACATATTTTGTTATAATTAATATAAAAATAAAAATTTATAAATAAAATTTGATTTGTCATTAATATTTTTAATAAGTTACTAAAATTTCATAGATTTATAATAACATATTTTTTAAATAGTATATGAACTAAAGGTTATTATATACTCTTATATTTTTTACATAAATTTTTTTAAAAATATATTGTTTAAAGTTGCAGAATAAATAAAAAGATAATATATATTTGTAGAGATAAGAGGTTAACCTATGCTAATGAATTTATTTTTGTATAAAACTATTATATAGTTTACGATTTTTAGCCCATTTTAATAATGAGTGATAATTTATTTAAATGAATTTTTTTTTAAAAAAAATTGTTAATTTATTTACTTAATATAATTTTTTCATTCTTAATTAATATAGCAGTTTTATTTTTATATAACACAGAATATAATTATAGAATTGATAAAAAAATAGTATATAATTGTTATTTTATTGATTTATAATAAAAATTTAGTTAACATTGATTTATAACAATATTATAGTACTAATTAAACAAATAAGTAATATGTTATTTTATTAAAAAAATAGTTACCTTTTTAATTAAGACTTTGTTAGATTTTTTTCAACGGATTTTGTTATAATTAAAAAAATAAAATTTAAATTTATTGCTGGTTTATTATTAATGTAAATAATCAAGTATGTCGTAGATAAAAATATGACCCTAAATTAATAGATTAGATTAGGAGGTTGTTGCGGTATGTGCAATGATAATAAATATATTAAATTTTAAAATTGAAAACTTAATGTATATTTTAATACTACACTGCTTTTTTAAAAAATTAGCTTTATCAGTAGAAAAAAACCCATAATTTAAGGGCCCCTAAATTTAAACACTTAATTATCTATATTTTGCTACCAATTAATAAATTCAAGTACAATTCAAACATTTAATTATCTATGACATTTTGACAATTCATCAGTATTGTTTTGTTTTGTTCTAAAAATGCACTTACAATTAATTGTGACAAAAAATAAAATATCTACATATTTTTTTTACATTCCTAAGTTGATAAGAATTTTTCAGTATTTATAATTATGTTACTAGTTTAAAATTATTATATGGTGATACATATAAGTTATTTTATATTTAACGAATTTCACCAAAAATACAAATTTCATAAATTAAAATTTTCATGTCTTAATAAAAACAGGTCATGTAAAATGTTTTATTAAGATATTTCATTGCTTTTATTGAAAATAGATGTGATGATGACACAAACAATTTTGAAAAAAAATAAATTCTTAAATAATGTTTTAGAGATATTTTGTCTACACATTTATTTATAATTATCAAATAATGTATTATACAAATTGTGGTTTCTATGTCGAATTAATAAAGTATATCTTATATAAATGTGCTTTTAAAATATAAACAAGAGCAGTATTCAAAGTTTGAAACAAAACAAAAATCTTCTCTCGAATTGTATTTTTGAAACTTTTATTTTATGGGTGATGATATTATAGTATTTTTGAAAAACATAAAATCATCTATTCCCTCTCGAATGTTGCGGTCAATTTCGTTGGCATTTCCCTTTTCAAATATAAACAATACACGTTAACTAATTTACCTACGATTTCACTTGGCTTCTGGTGAGCTAACGTCACAGGCTGAGGATGGTACAAGATGGATCAAAACCCAAGTCAATGTAGAAGATCATGTATTCGTACCAGACATAGACCCTGACGAAATTGGTGACCAAGGAGACAAATTCGTAGATGACTACATTTCACGACTTACAATGCTTCCTCTTGATAGATCAAGACCCTTGTGGGATATCCACATCCTCAACGTCAAAACATCTGATGCAGAAGCAATCGGTGTCATAAGATCTCACCATTCGTTGGGAGATGGAATGTCACGTATGTCTCTCATCATGGCGTGTACTCATAAATCATCAGACCCTGAAGCGCTTCCTACTATTCCTATCCTTAAACGACGTGAAAACGTGTCACACGGCCTTAGAAACACAGGCTGGTTCTTAAGCTCGATGTTTGCCATTTATGCCACTGTGAGATTGATTTGGAATACCATTGTAGATTTTTTGTTACTCTTGTCTACGGTGTTGTTTCTGAAGGATACAGAGACGTCTCTAAAAGGTGGTGCAGAAGCCGAGAGCAATGCGAAGAGATTTTCTCATCGAATTGTTTCTTTAGATGACGTAAGACTTATAAAAGACATCATGGACGTGGTAATTAAGTTTAAATAGTTTCGGTTTGATACTTACTATAATTTCTTAAAGACAACATTTTTACAAACAAATTAAGTGTTTTTCTTGTTTCCTGATCTTGTGACCATCTCTAGACTATCAACGATGTTTTACTTGGAGTTACACAAGCTGCTCTCTCGCGCTATCTAAACGGAGCACATGGTAAATATCGACTTGAAATAAAAACATATTACATGTGATTTATATATGTCTACTGTTTTTCTGGATTTACGTGCATGTTGCTTCTTGACCTAATAAAAGACGAGACGAATGAGAATGGTGGAACATCAAGACCGGTTCTAAATAATATTCCATGTAATATAAGAGTTCGTGCAGGAGTTTTGGTAAACCTAAGGTCGGAAATTGGAGTCCAGGTTAGAAACATGCACCTTTGAATACACTGTATACACCATTGTTCAAAGATATAGAAAAAAATACATGTATTGTGACACGAGGCAATTATGATTGAAGCCATTGGCAGATATGATGGCAAAAGATTCCAAATGCAGATGGGGAAACCTTATCAACATAGTTGTTTTACCACTGTCGATTGGTTTAGAAACGGATCCATTGGTCTATCTATCGAAAGCTAAATCCACGATGGATCAAAAGAAGAACTCTCTTCATGCTCCTATACTTTATTTGATTATGAGCTTCATTGTTAGTGTGTTTGGTGCAAAGGTATATAAAAATGATCGCTATACTCGATTTCTTTCCGCTGTGAGAAAGTGGGGAACTTATAATATAAAACACTTATCATTTTAGATAGGAGCAGCATTGTTCAATCGATTATTATTAAGCACAACGGCATTCATTTCAAACGTCAATGGCCCAACCGAAGAAATCAGTTTACATGGCCATCCAATCGCTTATATCGCTCCTAGCGTCTATGGACACGCACAAGTATGTAAAGACCCAAAGAACTACTTAATAATATTTAACTTAGTTCACCCTTTTTCGTCTTAATAATTTTCTTTGTTTTTGTTCTTTATAAATTTATGTTTTTGATAGGCATTGCTGATCCATTTCCAAAGTTACGCGGACAAGATGGTAATCTCGATAGCGGTTGACCCTACAATCATACCGGATCCGCACAAGCTATGTGATGCAATGGAGGAGTCTTTGAAATCTATGAAAATTGCTCTTTTAGGAAAAGGGCTACTGATTAACGAACAAGTATCCGTACGGGTGAATAATATGTGTAATTAACTAGTCTTTGTTTTGTGGAAAAAGATGATGTTCTTAAAAAGTCTTCAATGTCAAATAATCGAAGTTATTTTCAAATTCTATTTTCATATTGGATGAGATGAGAGTATATTTTCTAAACAGAGGATTAGTTATGAACTTAGTTTCATATTAAGTACACTTTAGTATTTTTTTTTTTACATAAAAAAGTGTAGTTCTACAATTTCAATATAATTTATATTTACTTTTAGTTCAATATAAATTGTAAAATGCATTGATCTTATAAATAAATGTATTTATCTAAAATGCTATTGGTTAAATAGATAACATTAATGAAAACATAAATATATTTCAATCAGTTCTTAATATATGTGTTTGTAAAAACGGAAATTGATATCCACCTCCCAACTAAATTAAAGTAATTTAATTCTTACTTTGACCATAGTGGATAATCGGCTTAATATAAACTTGATTTCTTGCTGTTAGGTGCTGCTATATCATAGTAAGGTGTTTCTTAATATCATGATCCAATCAAAAGATCTATAAGGCAGAGACATTGATAAATGATAAGTAAATCACTTTCATTTCTGGACCGTACTTTGCTCAGCTTCTGTAATCTCTAAATCCCAACAGTTCTGCAATCAATTGCGTTTCCTACATCCCTAATAGTAGATGCAAACACAACTCTAAAAGTATGACATTACAAAAAGATACTTTGGTCTCTCAAAAGTTTCTCTTCTCCCACTACATTACTTTTGAGTTATAATATGAGGAAGTTACTTCTTTAGGTGTATTTCTTCATGATGGATCAAATGATATGAACTTTTCCGTCGCTGATCATCACTCATACTTTTAGAGTTGTGTTTGATTCTAATTAGCAGAAAGGTAACAAACAAACTCAAAGTTAGTCCTTCTGGTCGTAAATAAGTAAGCTCTACTAAGTCTCACTCCTAAAATGGTATATTATTGTTTTGAAAGGTTACTAAAGCCGACGCAGAGGCTGCCTTGAAGCTTATGAACTTTGCAATATATCATCAAGAACTGACAGAGATGGATGAACGTGAGCAAGAAGAACGCCAAAGAGAACAAACAGAACAAGAAAGAACACCAAGTGGTCATAGACAAGAGAATGCCTCTGCAAATGTCGAAAGGTACCCAATTTGATTTCTTCCATGGAAACCCATATCGCAGCTATCCTCACCCTAATACATTGCTCTTTTTTTTTGCTGGTTCACTCAGTGAAACAGCAGATCCAATGGACGTAGATGAAACTCCCGTAGAGCAATTTAGTGGGACGGTCTCTGCAGCAAGGATTGAGGCGTTTGAGCGAGTGTTTGGGCAGCACATGAGGACAAACAGGCTCGACGACATTTCTATTGCAGATATAGAGACTATAGTGAACAACAATGGAGTTGGAGCTTCTCGTTTCTCTGCAGATGAGATTATGGCTCTACTTGAGGTAACATCATAAAAAATAAGAAATAGCTTTCTCATTCTCTTTTCTTTTGTTCAGTTTACTCATTACTTATTCTATTGTGGATTTATGCAGAAACTGCAAGATGATAATAAAGTGATGATCAGCGACGGAAAAGTTCATATCATTTGATCCATCATGAAGAAATACACCTAAAGAAGTAACTTCCTCATATTATAACTCAAAAGTAATGTAGTGGGAGAAGAGAAACTTTTGAGAGACCAAAGTATCTTTTTGTAATGTCATACTTTTAGAGTTGTGTTTGCATCTACTATTAGTAACCTTGTAATGTCATACTTTTAGAGTTGTGTTTAAGTTCAGTGTCTCACTTCATCAGTGAGCTCTGGTTGAATTCGATGCTTGGCATAGTGAATGTACTTCTTTAGGAACTTTATCGTAAGAGTTTTCTCGTTTGTTTGGCCTCTTTTCTTCTTCTTCCCATGCAGCATTCTGTTATACTTAACAAACACTTCACTTTCACCACCGTCCTCTCTCCCGTACGGTAAGTTCCCATCTGGTCCTGCTTCACCTATATAGTTCACACAAAAGCCAGAGATGTTTCAAGTCATTGATTGTGAAAATGTTCAGTACACCTGAGAAGTATGATGTGTATATTTCTACCTCTATCATTTTGGTAACGATGCATGCGCAAGACGTGTTCCGAGATCATGCTATCAATACCAGCATCCATTTGATCCAACACAATAAACAGCAGATCAAAACGAGAAAGCAATGAGTCTGGAAGCCCAATGTTCTTTGTTGGCGTTAATGATCTGTCATACTGCAGGCACAAGAGTAAGGCATTATAACAAGGGATACTTGCTAGTCAATAGTCAACAGATCAGGATGAGTTTTATGCGAGCTTACGGTTCCATATATGGGATTTGCTGCTGCAACCACGCTGCACCTAGCATTTAGTGATGCATGGATACCGGCTTTGGCGATTGTTACAGTCTGTTGCTCCATCACTTCGTGTATAGCAACTCGGTCCTGATCGTTCATCTTATCAAACTCGTCAATGCACACAATACCTTTATCAGCCAGGACCATTGCACCAGCTTCTAGTCTTCGTTCCCCTGATGACAAAAGAAAATGATTTTCATGAGACATGACTATGACCTTTTTCTGATTCTAATTTTGAAGTTTTCAGAAAAACAGCAGAAGGCTTTTATGTGCTTTTACCTGTTTCTTGGTCAGACGTAACAGCAGCAGTTAACCCAACACCGGAGGAACCACGGCCTGTAGTTGATATCGCCAATGGTGCAATATTCATTATTGCTCTCAGAAGTTGAGATTTGGCAACAGATGGATCACCAACCATCATCATGTTGATGTCCCTGAAAGCAAAAATGTTTTTGTTCACAGAAATTCAGAAAAGGTCATACCAGTGAACTGAAGCTGAAATTAGTATCTAAGCATGACCTTACCCTCTTAAGTGGGTTCCGTTCTTGAGGTTCTTTTCCATACCGCCAAGCATCAGTAGTATAACTGCTTTCTTTATCCAAGCGTGCCCATAAATAGAAGGTGCTAAAGAACGAGAAAGAAGATCAAATGCATCATCTCTTGCTGCAATCTTTTTAATCTCCTGCAAGTCTCGCTGGGTGTAGATAGGTGCATTTGCCTCTTTGTTAAGCAGAGAGATGTTATTGGCTATGAGGATAGTCCTACACAGAAAGAGCTCAGTCATTACCACAGAGAAAGGCCAAGATGTTGTACGAAAAACACGCACCTAAAGACTCCATTAACGCTACCCTTGCTTTTGCCTGGAAGAGCTTTGTAAATCCCAACAACAGCCACTCTATCTCCTGGCTTACACAAGTCAACCAAGTCATCCTCAGCTATGACATCCACGCTCCGTGGAAGCTGACCAGGAGCAGCGTTTTCAGGAACTTCTTGAATTGACAAGGTCTGGTGATCTTTGTATTTACACAGCCCATACTCAGTAACCAACAAGTTGCCATTATCATCCTGTAAACAACAAAAAAAAAATCAGTAACAAGCAAATCTTCCAGCAATTAAAAAGGTAAACGAACAAAGACAATGTAATTTACCCTTGTAGGATAGACAGAGCCAGTGGGCAAACCAGCGTGGGACGTTATGTCTCGATACTCTCGATTGGTAAATTCACCGGTAGAAGGACAAAAGTGTACGCTTTTAACAACCTTTGGCCTCACGAGAGAGCCTGAAAGCAAAACATGTGTCAGAGATTTTTTAACTAATCAATGCAGAAGAAGAGTAGTCAAGTGAAAAGGGGCTTACATTTAGTGACAATGCCCTCAACACAGACCAAAGATCCAATAAACTCAGAGAGGAGCTCTCTAGGAGTGACACGGCGAGAGACGAAATGACCTTCGAAGCCAACAAGGACTTGCTCTCCTTCTTTCAAGTACTTTGGATCAATGTTGCGGGTAGCTTCAGTGGCTGCGTCACAAAAGGACAGCATATACTCAATTGGATTCTTCAGTATCCTACGCAAAGCAAATCAATTCACAAAACATAAATAATACTGATTCTGGGAACTAAAACCCCCAAATTCACAAAAACCCTTACAAAAAACAGGCAAATTAATCGAAATTCCTCACCTAGAGGAAGATTCAGATTCGCGGAAGTGAGTGTGAATGTCAGATACATTTACAATGAGACGGTGGCGCTTGTTCTGTACCAAAGCCTTGATTTCATCCATGTAGATCTACACAAAGAACCCAAACTCACAGTTATACGAACAGAAGATTGAGATGGCTCGTGAGGGAGTTACGTTTTCGAGGAACTGGATGAAATCTCGTTTGTGGCGAAGCCTCGTCTCCTCCGCCACATCCATTTCTTCCCAAAATCTCTTTTCGCCGTCTTCCTTTGAACACTTGACAGAGATAATATATGTAATTTCGATTTCGGGAGAGCACAAAGGAGGGGTATTGTTGTGGCGGGATGTTGTGGGGTGGACTTGTTCCCTCTTTGGCGGGAAGAGTCAGCCGTTTTGGGCCATCTAAATTGGGCCTTTCTTTACGCTCTCTTTAACCTTATTATCACTGTTGTCAGTCCTCCTTAGCTATGGATTTAGCCCATTAAAGGAACTTCTGACCAATATATATATATAAGCTCAATTTTAATTTTAATATTTGTATACTATCTTATTATAATAAAATATAATACTTAACCATAAAAATATATACCATATAATAATAGTATATATATTTAAATTGTTATACTTTGTAATCTATTTGAAGAATTTGGATTTTGATATCAAACTTTGAAATTAATTTAAGATTAGATAACACAAAATCTGAATTTGAATTGGCATTTTAGATCCAGATTTATTGTACTTAATGGTGATGATATATTTATTTCCAGTAAATATAAATTTTGAAATAAAATTACTATGAGAGAAAAATAAAATTCAAAAAGTCTTGAAAATTGTATTCTAAACTATCAAAATGTGAAAATATAGCATTTTAAATTTCGTTGTTCAAAAGTTAATACTTCAAACCATGAAACTAGTTTTGTTAACAACTTATCTTTTGAAATTAATTTAATTGTTTGCCACATCAAAAACTATTACTGAATATGTTCCTTTGTAAGCAAAGCGTTGATGACATGGTGTTTTTATATTGAAAATAGCTAAAATAATTAAAAGAAATAAAAATAGAGATATTTTGCTTAAAAACAAAGGAAAACATCGAAACCTATCAAATGCCAAAAATAGTGAAACAAGCAGATGGATTGGTGACGTTGTGAGGTGAAATTGTCGCGACTACCCTTCCGATATAGTGATCTTTCTAAAACAGAGATTGTAGACAAGTACAATTAGAATCTTTGGATATCTAGCTTTTTTCTTATCACACTTTGGATATCTAGCTAAATACAAGAAGATTTAGAAAATATATTGGAATAGATTTGTGAAATTTACCTCGTTTAGAGAGAATGAACTGTGCTCTCCTGCATGTGTAATCTTCTCCACTCATAATCTGACACATTCGGTGCCCAAGGGAAAAAGAAAATGATCCAGCTAAGAAATTTGAGATAATGTACGAACCTTGGGTAATGAAAAACTTGTACTATTCAGAAAACATTGGGCGTCTATAAATGGTGGTGTCCAGTCTGATAAGTTCAGAAAAACTGGGAGTTTTCTTTCCTAATGAGTTGTTGTTTAGTCCAATTGACGAAATTAATTGACTTATGTTTGGTATAATTTTTGGATGGACACATAAGTTTAAATGCCGTCACCAAAAACAATTAGACTGTTAAAACAAAAATTGAACAAATTAACTGACTTACTAAACATGGTCGATGATTGAGTTTGGCACTTTCCGGGACAAGTATGGAAATGTATATTAGCAAATATGTTTGGGAATATTGGATGGATGGTTAACATGTTTAATTGACGTCTAAAATAAAATTTAGACGGGTAATACTATTATTGAACGTGTTAGTAAACCGGCTAACCATAAAGTAAAGATAAGTATTTCATACTTTGCATGGGCATGTGTGATTGTCAACGCAATGTATAATATTGGGAATATTGGTTGGATGGTTAACATGTTTAAGTGACGTCTACAATAAACTTTAGACGAGTAATACTAATATTGAACATGTAATATATACCAAAATATGTGTTAAATATTTGTAACTAATAATATAAAAAGAATCCGCCAAGCATTCGATTTCAATAGCTGGTTAATATTTTAAGGGAAATTTATAGTGTATATGGCTAAAGAAAATTTTTTACACCTCCACTTGGCAAGAGACATCATATATATATATAATACATAAGAGTTTGCTGAGCAACTTGATAGGGCGTTTACATAGATAGAAAGTTAGGAACAACAACAATATTCAGGTGTGTGAAATAAAAATGTAACAGGTCGGATGGGTTAGAGTATTCCCACATCTGACTGAATCTCTTGTCCTCCGTTCAGCCCCTGCAAGTGATAAATATTTTATGTAAGATTCAGTGAGTTACTCGGTTAATATAATATTTGGCCGGGTATTGTAGAACTTACATCGACAGTAAATGATGTTGCTTGGTTTGCGAATAGGATAGCGTCATGGCAATTGTCAGTTACCATTTTCTCAGGGCTGTCACGTGGTGTCTGACCTTCAGTGTGTACATCTGACTGAATCCCTTATCCTCCATTCAGCCCCTGCAAGTGATAAAATATTTTTTGTAAGAGTCAGTTAGATATCCGGTTATAATAATATTTGGCAGGATATTGAGGAACTTACATCGACAGTAAATGAACCAGGCTTCGTGTTTCATTGTGACTTGTAGCTGCCTGGAGATGATGAATCAACATAATCGCCATGAGAAAGAGGGCTTTTCACCTATCTCAACAAGCTTCCCAAATGGTGAAGCTCTAATGGTGTCTACATCTTCAGCGTTGAGTATTTACCTAATGGCATATGGTTTGTGATACATCGTTACCCTAACTCCAACTGGTTCTTAACCGACGGTGAAAATCCGGTCCGGAATGTGAATAGGTGGCGATGTCTGTTCGTCGTCTTCCATTTGGTGACTGGAGTTGTAGAAACTAGGGTTTGGCACTGGGTTTCGATGATATTAAGAAAAGAGAGAAAGAATATTGTGGTCGGACAATGAGATATCTTTTAGATAGGTAAAGATACTATTGGAGAAGAGAAAGATATACTAAATCTAATGGGATCTCTTTAGAATTTAGGACTGACAAAATCCAGAGGTAAGTACCTTCGTATTTTCTATCCAGATTTTGTATTCTCACGCCAAATGAATCAGTATAGGGGTATCAGTGTGATGTGCCCCGGTTCGTGGATCAGTCCATTGGAGCCAGCCAGCATGGAGATCATGACGTTCTGAACAATTTGATCGAGGTTCGTTCAACCAACCGTACCGATCAGACTGACCGAGCCGTCGCACGTGCGTCCCGATTGGAGCTTCGGCTGGAACCTCGTCCAGACGACCGAACTGACCGAACCACAGCCCGTCTTCCCCGACCAACTCTACATTCTAAGACCCACGGTCGAGCCAGACTTAGCTTGGGTCGTGAAGAAGCCGAAGACGGACATGCATTCTTATCCGGTGGACCATCCGGACAGTCCAGCAAGCGTCCTTATCTTTACCCCGTGCATCCATCTGGTTCGGTTGAACCTGGACATTATATGAAGGGCCATCTTTGACCAATCTGCATGGAAGACTGAGTCTTTGACTCATTAATTCAGATCTGGTCAAATTTATATTTTCTATGCATTGTTTTCCCACATTTTCTTTAATTGTCTTTGACTACAAAACACTATAAATATGTAGTCCCTTTGATGAATAAAAGCAGTTCTGTTTTGGTTGTTTATTTTTGATTCTTCTTTTCTCTGAGTGAGAGAGAGAGTTCTTAGCTAGTTCATCGGTTTGAACCGGCTTGTTGATTTGGTGGTCAGCCAATCATCTTTGTGTGTCGTTTGGTGGTTAGCCAACACACTACATTCGTTCTTAGGTGGTTAGCCTTAGATCATGGGTATATCAAGAGCCATTCCGCATCTCTTGACGATCCTTTCAATCCATCTCAGTTCCAGAAGTGCCGTTTGCCTTCTAGGATCATATCCAACACCCAGCTAAAGTGATCCTCCTATCTTAGGGTTCTTCACACTGTCTCTTAAAATTAGCAACAGTGATAGAAAGAATGTCTCTTGGTAGTGTGTTAAATAACATATAAATCGTTGGTACACTTCCTAATTTCTCATAAATATAAATAAACTATCAATGTTCTGTGTCAAAAAAATTAGGTATGAATATAAAAACACTATCAGCTGTTGGGGTCGAAAACGGTTACGACGAAGTTAACGTCCAAATCCCCGAAGAAGAAAACGAAAAACCTTATTTGGCAAATACTTTTTCGAAATAGATTCTTCCTTACGAAAAGCTTTGCAGAGGAAACACTAGACATCGGACAAGAGCTCGAAAAGGGTCGCTACACAGCGACCGAACGTGTGTTCCACTCGGTCGCTACTTAGCGACCGAGCTTCGGCTCGAGCTCGGTCGCTACGTAGCGACCGAGTGTTCGTCCGCTCAGTCGCTACGTAGCGACCAAGATCGAGCCAACATACCCAGACCAGTTACGGATAGGTCCGAGTATGACGATTGGAACACGGACGAACCAAGCTCGGTCATTACGCTAGTACCACACACGAGCTCGGTCGCTACGTAGCGACGTTCCGCTCGATCGCTACGCAGCGACCGAGCTCTTCTGAAACGTCGATACAACATTAGCCCATGCATTCTCGTCTACCCTTCGATGCTATCTCCAGAAGACCGTAGCAAACCCATTTCACGTTCCCCGCCATTCTAAGTTATCGATCAAACTTTACCGTAAAAACCTTAGAAAGTTCGTTCTTTATCGAAAGGAGCCGCAATAAACGTAGCTCGGTCGCAACGTAGAGACCGAGCTCGAGCCAAAGCTCGGTCGCAACGTAGCGACCGAGCTCGAACCAAAGTTCGGTCGCTACGTAGTGACCGAGCTCTTCCGAAATATCGATAGACAATTAGTCCATGCATTCTCGTCTACCCTTCGATGCTATCTCCCGTAGACCGTAGCGAACCTATTTCACGTTCCCCGCCATTCTAAGTTATCGATCAAACTTTACCGTAAAAACCTTAGAAAGTTCGTTCTTTATCGAAAGGAGCCGCAATAAACGTTTCGAGTCAGAAGACGGCCCAAAGAGACCTAAGGCATGACTCGAGG